>NC_081552.1:40295992-40595992 GCF_963082655.1 Stomoxys calcitrans
ATCAAGAATATATATACTTTATAGGGTCGGAAATGGATATTTCGATGTGTTGCAAACGGAATGACAAAATGAATATACCCCCATCCGTCGGTTGTGGGTATAAAAAAGGAATGTTTCTGGCATTGCTCGCTCTGGCTGAGCTATGCCTAGGCCTGGCTTTCGTGAGTGAAATATATACTGTCTGTTTTACCAAATTGTCACTTCTAAGGCCTATGAATGGGCATTTATTACCCGATCTTCTATAAGTTTTGCACAATGTGCAAAACTGGTCTGTTGCTGTCTGTGAAGCTGTTTCGAAAAAAAAATTGGATTTGGCTCAACTTGAAACACCCATACATTCGACTGCTGTTTACTTTCGGTCTCATACGCGTAAATCCACGATTTATCATCATGGACGTGTTTTGAAGCACCGCGATCGTATTTTTGGAGCATTTCTTTCGACCAATCCACACGAGCCTTTTTGCGAGCGATTGACAAATTGTGTGGGATCCAACGCGAACAAATTTTTTATATATATTCTTGATCGTCGTGACATTTTATGTCGATCTAGCCATGTCCGTCCGTCTGTCCGTCCGTCCGTCCGTCTGTCTGTCGAAAGCACGCTAACTTCCGAAGGAGTACAGCTAACCGCTTGAAATTTTGCACAAACACTTCTTATTAGTGTAGGTCGGTTGGTATTGTAAATGGGCTATATCGGTCCATGTTTTGATATAGCTGCCATATAAACCGATCTTGGGTCTTGACTTCTTGAGCCTCTAGAGTGCGCAATTCTTATCCGATTTGAATGAAATTTTGCACGACGTATTTTGTTATGATATCAAACAACTGTGCCAAGTATGGTTCAAATCGGTCCATAACCTGATATAGCTGTCGTATAAACCGATCTAGGGTCTTGACTTCTTGAGCCTCTAGAGTGCGCAATTCTTATCCGATTTGAATGAAATTTTGCACGACGTGTTTTGTCACGTTATCCAACAATTGTGCCAGGGATGGTTCAAATCGGTTTATAAGCTGATATAGCTGTCATATAAACCGATCTCGGGTCTTGACTTCTTGCGCCTCTAGAGGGCGCAATTCTTATCCGATTTAAATGAATTTTGGCCCGACGGATTCTCTCATGACCATCAACATTTTATGGTCTGAATCGGTCTATAGCCCGATACAGCTCTCATATAAATCGATTTCTCTATTTTACTTCTTGAGCCCCCAAAGGGCGCAATTCTTATTCGAATTGGCTGACATTTAACACAGGTCTCCAACATATAATTTAATTGTGGTCCAAACCGGACCATATCTTGATATCGCTCTAATAGCAGAGCAAATCTTTTCTTATATCCTTTTTTACCTAAGAGAGATGCCGGGAAAAGAACTCGACAAATGCGATCCATGGTGGAGGGTATATAAGATTCGGCCCGACCGAACTTAGCACGTTTTCACTTGATTGCTACTTCTACTTCACAATTTGCAACTCTTCTTTTTATGAGTAGCCGCTTATGTTTCACCTAACTTCACCTGTACATGTCTCCACCATTTGCTATGCATTTCGTGCACGATTCATTCATACGTTAGATTTTTGAAAAATTTTTGGGGGCATACAATAAGTTTCATTTTATTAACATTTGATTTTCAATAATTTGTGCTTTTTATTATTATATTAGAAATTTATTACTTACGGAAATCACAGAAACATAAAAATATTTACGACTTCTATGAATTATGTGATCTATAAAAATATTTTATATTTTTTTTTTTAGGTTTCGGTATGTGATGATTTGAGACTAACAATAATTATTAATTTATGTGTAAAAAGTTCGTAAAGTTTTGTTTAATGTGTAAACGTTAAAATGAAGAAAAAATCAACTAACAAGTGAATTCATTTGAACAAATTGTTCATGGTCGATAAATCAAAAGACTTAAGAAACGAACATTAGGAGATGGCCACAACGCACATAGCGTTACTAAGTCGAATATGGATTTCTAAAGCTTTCAACTAATTGAGATATGTTAAATGGTTGAAACACAACAAGATTTTGTGAGTTGTTAATTTAGGGAACAAGTTGAAGCATAATGATAGTAGAATTAGGGTCAGAAGTTATGTAGAAAACAACTCTTAGGATAATAAATGGAATAATAAATGACCATTACCTTATATTTTAAATATTTTTCGAAAAAAAAAATATGACAATCCCAAATTTAATATCAAACATTCCATTTTACACTACAAATATTTTTATGCCCAAAATATATATACGGACAGACGGACGGTTGCCCAAAAAGTAATTGCGGATTTTTTTAAAAGAAAGTAAATGCATTTTTAATAAAACTTAGAATGAACTTTAATCAAATATTCTTTTTTTACACTTTTTTTTCTAAAGCAAGCTAAAAGTAACAGCTGATAACTGACAGAAGAAAGAATGCAATTACAGAGTCACAAGCTGTGAAAAAATTTGTCAACGCCGTCTATATGAAAAATCCGCAATTACTTTTTGGGCAACCCAATATATATAGGAATTTTTAGCATGTTGTGCGACGTCAAATAAAATATCACCTTCAAAATTTTGTAAGGATGGGACCAAAATTCTGGCTACTACAGAAAAACATTTAAGGGAGCTATATATAAATCTGATCCGATTCTGATGAAATTTTGCACGACGGCAAAAAACGCCCTTCGTGCCAAATTTGGTAAGGATTGGACCAAAATTGTGCCTTCTACAGCCTTAAAAGACCATATCGGATGAAAGATGTATATGGGACCTATATATATATATAAATCTGACCCGATTCTGATTAAAATTGGCACATATACTAGAAAATCAAAAAAGCACTTCGTGCCAAATTTGGTAAAGATTGGACCAAAATTGTGCCTTCTACGGCCTTAAAAGCCTATTTCGAATGAAAGATATATATGGGAACTATATCTAAATATGAACCGATTTAGATGAAATTTTGCACACGTATTAAAACGTCACACAAAACATCTCGTGCCAAATTTTGTAAGGATCGGTCCAAAATTGTGGCTTTTACATCTTTAAAAGGGCACATCGGATGAAAGATATATATGGGAGCTATATCTAAAGCTGGACCGATTTTTATACCCACCACCGACGGATGGGGGTATATTCATTTTGTCATTCCGTTTGCAACACAACGAAATATCCATTTCCGACGATATAAAGTATATATATTCTTGATCAGCGTAAAAAATCTAAGACAATCTAGACATGTCCGTCCGTCTGTCCGTCTGTCTGTTGAAATCACGCTACAGTCTTTAAAAATTGAGATATCGAGCTGAAATTTTGCACAGATTCTTTTTTTGTCCATAAGCAGGTTAAGTTCGAAGATGGGCTATATCGGACTATATCTTGATATAGCCCCCATATAGACCGATCCGCCGATTTAGGGTCTTAGGCCAATAAAGGCCACATTTATTATCCGATTTTATTGAAATTTAGGGCAGTGAGTTGCGTTGGGCCCTCCGACATCCTTCGTCAATTTGGCTCAGATCGGTCCAAATTTGGATATAGCTGCCATATAGACCGATCCTCAGATTTAGGGTCTTAGACCCATAAAAGCCACATTTTATATCCAAATTGGATGAAATTTGGCACAGTGAGTTGTGTTAGGCCCTTCAACATTCCTCGTCAATTTGGCCTAGATCGGTCCAGATTTGGATAAAGCTGCCATATTGACCGATCCTCCGATTTATGGTATAAGGCCCATAAAAGCCACATTCATTATCCGATTTTGCTGAAATTCGGGACAGTGAGTTGTCTTAAGACCTTCGACATCCTCCGTCAATTTGGCCCAGATCGGTTTAGATTTGGATATAGCTGCCATACTACATTTATTACCCGATTTTGCTGAAATTTGGAACAGTGAGTGTCTTAGTCCCTTCTACATTTTCCATCAATATGGCTCAGATCGGTTCAGATTTGGATATAGCTGCCATATAGACGGATTCTCCAATTCAGGGTCTTAGGCCCATAAAAGCCACATTTTGCGAAAATTTGGGACAGTGAGTTGTATTAGGCCCTTCAACATCCTACGTCAATTTGGCCCAGATCGGTTTAGATTTGGATATAGCTGCCATATAGACCGATCCTCCGAATTAGGGTCTTAGGCCCATAAAAGCCACATTTATTATCCAATTTTGCTGAAATTTGGGTCAGTGATTTGCCTTACGCCCTTCAACATCTTTCTTCTATTTGGCCCTGATCGGTTCAGATTTCAATATAGCTGCCATATAGACCTGTCCTCCGATTTAGGGTCATAGGCCCATAAAAGCCACATTTATTATCCGATTTCGCTGAAGTTTGGGACAGTGAGTTGTGTTAGGCCCTTCTACATTTTCCGTCAATATGGCTTAGATCGGTTCAGATTTGGATATAGCTGCCTTATAGACCGATTCTCCAATTCAGGGTCTTAGGCCCATAAAAGCCACATATATTATCCGATTTTGCGAAAATTTGGAACAGTGAGTTGTATTAGGCCCTTCAACATCCTACGTCAATTTGGCTCAGATCGGTCCAGATTTGTATATAGCTGCATATAGAACGATCTCTCGGTCTTAGGATTTGGGGCCATAAAAAGCGCATTTACTGTCCGATGTTGCCGAAATTTGGGACAAAGAGTTAAGTTAAGCCCCTCCACATATTTTTGCAATTTGGTCTAGATCGATCAAGATTTGCATATATCTGCCATAAAAACCGATTATAAATTTTCGACCGGATTTTGAGGAAAGGTGGTTGACATATATATCCGAGGTGGTGGGTATCCAAAGTTCGGCCCGGCCGAACTTAACGACTTTTTACTTGTTTTCAAAATCATTAACGTTTGTCCTTGAACCAAAAAAGAGACGTATGCCAAATTTTGTGATAATCGAACTACAAATGCGACCTGTACCTTGATTACAAGAATATATGGTAAGACAGACAGACGGACGGATTAACGTAGCTAAATCGAATCAGGAAGTGATTCTTAGCCGATCGGTGTACTTATCAATGGGTCTACCTCGTCCCCTTCTTGGCGTTGCAAACAAATGCACCAATCTGTACTACCCTGTACCGCAGTGGTGGTGTAGGGTATAAAAAGGCGTTAAGTTCGGCCGGGCCGAACTTTGGATACCCACCACCTCGGATATATATACACGGATTTATGCCACTATAGCAGCTTTATTGAAATTTGGTCACTATTAAAATTTGCAGCACAAAACATTAGTTTTTTTGGTAGCCATATCCAAATTAAGACTGATCTAAGCCATATATGACACGGATGTCGAAAAGCCTAACATAAATGTGCCTTTTATGGGGCCAAGATTTTAAATCGAGAGATCGGTCTATATGGCAGCTATATCCAAATCTGAACTGAACCAAATTGCAGCAGGACGTCGAAAGCGGCACCGATCCGAATCAAAAACGACACTAATGGCGATTAGTCACTGTATCAAATTTCAGCGAAATTGGATTATAAATGCGCCTATTATGGGACCAAGACTTTAAATAGAGAGATAGGTCTATATGGCAGCTATATATAAACCTGGACCAATTTACGTCAAATTAAAGAGAGATATCGAAAGGCCTAACACAACTCACTGTCGCAAATTTCGGCGAAATCGGACAGTAAATGCGTTTTTTATAGGCACAAGACCTTAAATAGAGAGATCGGTATATGTGGCAGCTATATCCAAATCTGGACCGATCTGGGCCAAATTGAAGAAGGATGTCGAAGGCCTAAACACAACTCACTGTCCTAAATTTCGGCGACATCGAACAATAAATGCGCCTTTCATTCGTCCAAAACCTTAAATCGAGAGATCGGTCTATATGGCAGCTATATCCAAATCTGGACCGATTTGAGCCAAATTGCAGAAAGATGTCGAGGGACTTAATACAACTTACTGTTCCAAATTTTGCCAAAATCGGGCAATAAATTAGCCTTTTATGGGCCCAAAACCATACATCAAAAGTTCGGTCTATATGGCGGCTATATCCAAATTTGGACCGATCTACGCCAAATTGAAGAACAATCGAACAATAAATGCGCCTTTTATAGGTCACGGACCTTAAAACGAGAGAGATCGGTCTATATGGCAGCTATATCCAAGTTTGTACCCATCGGGGCCATTTGCATAAAGATGTCGAGTGACCTAACAGAACTCCCGGTCCCAAATTTTGGCAAAATTGGATGGACGTTTATAGTGAGGGGTGTTAGATTTGTTGGTCCTATTCGCATATGTTTGGTTTAAGCTAAGTATATTGCAAATGGACCATATCGCCATATTCCAAAAACTAAGCCTAGTACAGTCCAAATCAGCTTATGACCTGATATAGCTCCCATATAAACCAATCTCCCGATTAGACTTCTTGAGCCACTGGAAGCCGCAATTTACGTCCGATTTGGTTGAAGTTTTGCATGTGGTGTTCTGTTATGACTTTCAACAACTATGCCGAGTACAATCCAAAACGGTCTTTAATTTGATTTAGCCCCTATATATACCGATCTCCCGATTTGCAATTTTCGTCCAATTTGGCCAAAGTTTTCCAGATAGCGGTCCAAAACGGTCCACAACCAGATATAGCTCCCATATTTTAGCAGAATCCATGGTGGTGGGTTCCCTAGTTTCGGCCCGGCCGAACTTAGCACGCTTTCACTTGTTTTCAAGCATACTTTGGCCACGATTTCATTCAAGCGTTCCAATTTTGCTTCTATGTGCTTAAAGAATGCGACAAGAGGCATAAAGCAGATTTTCTTAAGTTTCTTAAAATCATCCAAGAATTCCTTGTTCCAGTTTTTATACCCTCCACCATAAGATGGGGGGTATACTAATTTCGTCATTCTGTTTGTAACTACTCGAAATATTCGTCTGAGACCCCATAAATCGTCGCGACATTTTATATCGATCTAGCCATGTCCGTCCGTCTGTTCGTCCGTCCGTCTGTCTGTCCAAAGCACGCCAACTTCCGAAGGAGTAAAGCTAGCGGCTTGAAATTTTGCACGAATACTTCCTATTAGTGTAGGTCGGTTGGTATTGTAAATGGGCCATATCGGTCCATGTTCTGATATAGCTGTCATATAAACCGATCTTGGGTCTTGACTTCTTGAGCCTCTAGAGGGCGCAATTCTTATCCGATTGGAATGAATTTTGGCACTACGTGTTTTGTTATGATATTCAACAACTGTGCCAAGTATGGTTCAAATCGGTTCATAACCTGATATAGCTGCCATATAAACCGATCTTGGGTCTTGACTTCTTAAGCCTCTAGAGTGCGCAATTCTTATCCGATTGGGATGAAATTTTGCACGACGTGTTTTGTTACGATATCCAACAACTGTGCCAAGTATGGTTCAAAGCGGTTTATAAGCTGATATAGCTGCCATATAAAGCGATCTTGGGTCTTGACTTGTAGAGCCTCTAGAGTGCGCAATTCTTATCCGATTTGAATGAAATTTCGCACGACGTATTTTGTCATGATGTCCAACAAGTATGCCAAGAATGGTTCAAATCGGTCTATAACCTGATATAGCTGTCATATAAACCGATCTTGGGTCTTGACTTCTTGAGCCTCTAGAGGGCGCAAGTCTTATCCGATTTGAATGAATTTTGGCACTACGTGTTTTGTTATGATATCCAACATTTTTGCCAAGTATGGTTCAAATGGGTCGATAACCTGATATAGCTCCCATATAAACCGATCTTGGGTCTTGACTTCTTGAGCCTCTAGCGTGCGCAATTCTTATCCGATCAGAATGAAATTTTGCACGACGTGTTTTGTTACGATATCCAACAACTGTGCCAAGTATGGTTCAAATGGGTCGATAACCTGATATAGCTCCCATATAAACCGATCTTGGGTCTTGACTTCTTGAGCCTCTAGCGTGCGCAATTCTTATCCGATCAGAATGAAATTTTGCACGACGTGTTTTGTTATGATATCCAACATTTGTGCCAAGTATGGTTCAAATAGGTCCATAACCTTATATAGCTGCCATATAAACCGATCTTGGGTCTTGACGTCTTGAGCCTCTAGAGGGCACAATTCTTATCCTATTTGAATGAAATTTTGCACGACGTGTTTTGTTATGATATCCAATAATTGTGCCAAGTATGGTTCAAATAGGTCCATAACCTCATATAGCTGCCATATAAACAGATCTGGGGACTTGACTTCTTGAGCCTCTAGAGGGCGGAATTCTTATCCGATTTGAATGAATTTTTGCACGACGTGTTTTGTTATGATATTCAACAACTGTGCCAAGTATGGTTCAAATCGGATCATAACCTGATATAGCTGCCATATAAACCGATCTTGGGTCTTGACTTCTTGAGCCTCTAGAGTGTGCAATTCTTATCCGATTGGAATGAAATTTCGCACGACGTGTTTTGTTACGATATCCAACAACTGTGCCAAGTATGGTTCAAATGGGTCGATAACCTGATATAGCTCCCATATAAACCGATCTTGGGTCTTGAATTCTTGAGCCTCTAGAGTGCGCAATTCTTATCCGATTTGAATGAAATTTCGCACGACGTGTTTTGTCATGATGTCCAACAACTATGCCAAGAATGGTTTAAATCGGTCTATAACCTGATATAGCTGTCATATAAACCGATCCTGGGTCTTGACTCCTTGAGCCTCTAGAGTGTGCAATTCTTGTCCGATTGAAATGAATTTTTGCACGAAGTATTTCGTTATGATATCCAACAACTGTGCCAAGTATGGTTGAAATCGGTCCATAACCTGATATAGCTGTCATATAAACCGATCTTGGGTCTTGACTCCTTGAGCCTCTAGAGGGCGCAATTCCTATCCGATTTGGCTGAAATTTTGCAAGACGTTTTTTATTGTTACTTTCAACAACTATGTCAAATAAGGTACAAGTCGGTTTATAACCTGATATAGCTGTCATATAAACCGATCTGGGATCTTGACTTCTTGAGCCTCTAGAGGTCGCAATTGTTATCCGATTTGCCTGAAATTTTGTACGATGGATCCTCTCATGACCATCAACATACGGGTTTATTATGGTCTGATTCTGTTTATAGCCCGATACAACTACCATATAAATCGATCTCTCTATTTTACTTCTTGAGCCCCCAAAGGGCGCAATTCTTACTCGAATTGGCTGACATTCTACACAGGTCTCCAATATATTGTATAATTTAATTGTGGTCTAAACCAGACCATATCTTTATATCGCTCTAATAGCAGAGCAAATCTTTTCTTATATCTTTTTTTTGCCTAAGAAGAGATGTCGGGAAAAGAACTCGACAAATGCGCTCAATGGTGGAGGGTATATAAGATTCGGCCCGGCCGAACTTAGCACGCTTTTACTTGTTTTATTTAAATAATTTTTTATAACGGGATTATAAACTGTGAATTGATTTTAATCACATTCTGTTTTTTTTTTGTCCCTCAACATTCGCTTAACATTGCCCGCATCTATTGAAAAGTTTTCATATTCTAAAATATGAAGAAGCTTTGTTTTTCTAGTTTTTAATGCTTTATAATCGAAAAAGACATAAAAGATTGAGACAAATAAATTTTTGAAAATATTTAAACAAAAGCCTGAAAACACTGAGCTTCATTAATTTCCAATAACTCCTGATTCGGTGTATGTGATTTTTATGAACCAAAACAAAAGACTTAAGCCGCAAACTGGTTTTATTTATACACCTTCATTTTTACGATCGAAATGTGGCTATAGTAAGGGTTTTATTAGTCGAATAATGATGCAAATATAGAGATGATTGAAATTATTCCTTATAATCTGGAAATTGAGGGAATATGATTCAAGCTACAAATTTGAATTCACTTGTACCATTTGAATAATTCTTTAAGGGGTTTAAGTTTGTATTGAATAAACAAGCAGCAAATGGACTGGTGAGGTTATGCTTAAATATGAAGAAATTCTACCTATATAGGACAAATCGTTTGAATTTTTTTGTCAAATAAGATACGAAATAAAACTATTAAAACATTTTGATAATATTTTATTTATAAGTAATCATAAATGAATTTTGTTGTATTTTATTCCATAACCAGAACCACATTCCAAGGGTATTCTTGCACATTGCAAACTTGGCACATCTATCGTCAAAGTATGCATTCTTTACAGTTACGCTGCCTATGCTTCCATTCCTTATAATATGAATCCTAAAGGGAAAACTAATATAAGTGTGTATCAAAGAATCCAAAAACTCATAGAAAAAGTTCTGAGAGTCTGAAAAGTATTTTGCGTTATAATCATAAAACAGCAAAACAAGTTTTCATGACCACATATGTGCAGCATTTCCAAAAGTATTGATGAATACTGGGTGTTGTCGAAAGAGATAACAAGCCATTTATCAGCATTAGCCAGAAATTAACTTGGATACAAGAGGTACTTGGAACGGAATATCAAAGCGACCTAAAAACAAGTAAAAGCGTGCTAAGTTCGGCCGGGCCGAATCTTATATACCCTCCACCATGGATAGCATTTGTCGAGTTCTTTTCCCGGCATCTCTTCTTAGGCAAAAGCATATAAGAAAAGAGCTGCTCTACTATTAAAACGATATCAAGATATGGTCCGGTTCGGACCACAATTAAATTATATGTTGGAGACCTGTGTAAAATTTCAGCCAATTCGTATAAGAATTGCGCCCACTGGGGCTCACGAAGTAAAATAGAGAGAACGATTTATATGGGATCTGTATCGGGCTATAGACCGATTCAAACCATAATAAACACGTTTTTTGATGGTCATGAGAGGATCCGTCGTACAAAATTTCAGGCATATCGGATAGGAATTGCGCCCTCTAAAAGCTCAAGAAGTCAAATCCCCAGATCTGTTTATATGACAGCTATATCAGGTTATGGACCGATTTCAACTATACTTGGCACAGTTGTTGGATATCATAACGAAATACTTCGTCCAAAAATTCATTCAAATCGGATAAGAATTGTGCCCTCTAGAGGCTCAAGAAGTCAAGACCCAAGATCGGTTTATATGACACCTATATAAGGTTATGGACCGATTTAAACCATACTTGGCACAGTTGTTGGGTATCATAACAAAACACGTCGTGCAAAGTTTCATTATTGATCGGATAAGAATTGCGCACGCTAGAGGCTCAAGAAGTCAAGACCCAAGATCGGTTTATATGGCAGCTATATCAGGTTATGGACCGATTTGAACCATACTTGGCACAGTTGTTGGGTATCATAACAAAACACGTCGTGCGAAATTTCATTTCATTCGGATAAGAATTGCGCACTCTAGAGGCTCAAGAAGTCAAGACCCAAGATCGGTTTATATGGTAGCTATATTAGGTTTTGAACCGATTTGAACCATACTTGGCACTGTTGTTGGATATAATAAGAAAACACGTCGTGAAAAATTTCATTCTGATCGGATAAGAATTCCGCACTCTAGAGGCTCAAGAAGTCAAGACCCAAGATCGGTTTATATGGCAGCTATATCAGGTTATGGACCGATTTGAACCATACTTGGCACAGTTGTTGGATATCATAACAAAACACGTCGTGCCGAAATTCATTCAAAGCGGACAAGAATTGCGCCCTCTAGAGGCTCAAGAAGTCAAGACCCAAGATCGGTTTATATGGCAGCTATATCAGGTTATGGACCGATTTGAACCATACTAGGCATAGTTGTTGGATATCATAGCAGAACACGTCGTGCAAAATTTCATTCTGATCGGATAAGAATTGCGCACGCTAGAGGCTCAAGAAGTCAAGACCCAAGATCGGTTTATATGGCAGCTATATCAGGTTATGAACCGATTTGAACCATACTTGGCATAGTTGTTGGATATCATAGCAGAACACGTCATGCAAAATTGCATTCCAATCGGATAAGAATTGCGCACTCTACAGGCTCAAGAAGTCAAGACCCAAGATCGGTTTATATGGCAGCTATATCAAAACATGGACCGATATGGCCCATTTACAATACCAACCGACCTACACTAATAAGAAGTATTTTTGCCAAATTTCAAGCGGCTAGCTTTACTCCTTCGGAAGTTAGCGTGCTTTCGACAGACAGACGGACGGACGGACGGACGGACAGACGGACGGACATGGCTAGATCGACATAAAATTTCACGACGATCAAGAATATATATACTTCATGGGGTCTCAGACGAATATTTCGAGTAGTTACAAACCGAATGACGAAATTAGTATACCCCCCATCTTATGGTGGAGGGTATAACAAGTAAAAACCTGCTAAATTCGGAAAGTCCGGTGAATAATCACCGCTATGGATAAATTACCCAACATCTTTTATAAGAACCCCACTACCGTATTCATAGTAATATGCAAATAGGGGCTGGTCTGGATCATATTTGATTCAGGTCCCGAGAACTCTTGCACAAGTCACAGTTTTATCGAAATCGGGCAAAAAATACGCTTTTTGTGGCATTAAGACCCTAAATTGGTAGATCGTTTTATATGACTTAGGGGGATGTTTTGGGGAGAGCCGGCCCCAAACACTTGGTATTTGGATATCAGATCCTAATTCTTCACTCAAATACCTTTTATTTAAGCCCCATATTCCCATGGTCAGTAAATAAGCCCTGCTTGGGGGGTGTTTTGCGAAAGGGGTAGACTCCAGAAACCTGCTCCCACATTTGGATATCAGATTCGTATTCTACTCGCAAATACCTTTCATTTGAGTCTAATATTGCCATGATCGGTATAGGTCCGATTTAGAGGTGTTTTGGGAGTTGGGTGGTGTTGTGGGTGTGGGGTGGCCCCATAAACACTTTCCCGAATATTGATATCAGATTTGTGCTTTACTCCCAAAGACCTTTCATTTGAACCCCATATTGCTATGGTCGTAAATTTTGTTCCCGTTGGGGAATGTTTTCGGGGAGAGGCGACCCCCAAACGCTTGGTCTCATATTTGGATATCAGATTCGAATTCTACACTCAAATACCTTTTATTTAAGCCGCATATTCCCATGGTCAGTAAATAAGTCCTGTTTGGCGGGTGTTTTGGGGAAGGGGTGGACCTCCAGAAACGTGGTCCCACATTTGGATATCAGATTCGTATTCTTCTCGCAAATACCTCTCCCTTGAGTCCCATATTGCCATGGTCGGTAAAAATGTCCGATTTAATGGTGTTTTGGGACTTGGGGTGGTCTCCCTAGCACTTGGTTCGACAAATGGATATCAGATACCTTTTCTTATCCTAAATACCTTTCATTTGAGTCCCATATTGTCGTGATTTGTGTAAATATATGTTTGGTAGGTTCTAGGGTGGGGCGGCCCCCCTAGGTACCCCATCCGAAATTTGGACACCAAATTTTTATTTTTAGGGTACTATATGAGAGCACACAAAATATGGCTTAAATTGCACCATTCGTCTCCGAGACCTGGCGTTTCTGAAAATTAGGGTAAGGGGGAGGGTCCGCCCCCCCTTCAGATATCAAAAAATGTAGTACCCTATTTTTACCATGGGATCATTATGCACCATCTGTGAAAATTTCAAGAAAATCGGTTCAGCCGTTTCTGATTCTATAAGGAACACACAATCATACAAACAAACAAACCTACACACAAACACAAATTGATTTTTATACCCTACACCATAGGATGGGGGGGTATAATAATTTCGTCATTCTGTTTGTAACTACACGAAATATTCGTCTGAGACCCCATACAGTATATATATTCTTGATCGTCGTGACATTTTATGTCGATATAGCCATGTCCGTCCGTCTGTCCGTCCGTCCGTCTCTCTGTCGAAAGCACGCTAACTTCCAAAGGAGTAAAGCTAGCCGCTTGAAATTTTGCACAAATACCTCTTATTGGTGTAGGTCGGTTGGTATTGTAAATGGGCCATATCGGTCCATGTTTTGTTCTTATCCGATTTGTATGAATTTTGGCACGGCGTGTTTTGTTATGATATCCAACAACTGTGGCAAGTATGGCTTAAATCGGTCAATAACTGCCATATAAACCGATCTTGGGTCTTGACTTCTTGAGCCTCTAGAGTGTGCAATTCTTATCCGATTGGAATGAAATTTTGCACGACGTGTTTTGTTGTGGTATCCAACAATTGTGCCAAGTATGGTTTAAATCGGTTCATAACCTGATATAGCTGCCATATAAACCGATCTTGGGTCTTGACTTCTTGAGCCTCTAGAGTGCGCAATTCTTATCCGATTGGAATGAATTTTGGCACGACGTATTTTGTTATGATATCCAACAACTGTGCCAAGTGTGGTTCAAATCGGTTCATGACCTGATATAGCTGTCATATAAACCGATCTGGGATCTTGAATTTTTGAGCCTCTAGAGGTCGCAATTATTATCCGATTTGCCTGAAATTGTGTACGACGTATTCTCTCATGACCATTAACATACGTATTTATTATGGTCTGAATCGGTCTATAGCCCGATACAGCTCCCATACAAATCAATCTCTCTTTTGTACTTCTTGAGCCCCCAAAGGGTGCAATTCTTATTCGAATTGGCTGACATTTTTCAGAGGTCTCCAATATATAATTTTATTGTGGTCCAAACCGGACCATATCTTGATATTGCTCTAATAGCAGAGCAAATCTTATCTTATATCCTGTTTTGCCTAAGAAGAGAAACGAACTCGACAAATGCGATCCATGGTGGAGGGTATATAAGATTCGGCCCGGCCGAACTTAGCACGCTTTTACTTGTTATTTATAAGATTTTGCTAAAACTTGGGACAGTGAGTTGTCTTAGGCCCTTCAACATCTTTCTTCAATTTGGCCTTAATCGGACCAGATTTGGATGTAGCTGCCGTATAGACCGATCTCTCGGTTTTAGGTTTTGGGGCCATAAAAGCCGCATTTATTGTCCGATGTCGATGTCGATGAAATTTAGGGCAGTGAGTTGTGTTAAGCCCTTCGACATGCTTGTACTATTTGGCTCAGATCGGTCCAGATTTGGATATAGCTGCCATATAGACCGATCTCTCGTTGTAATGTTTTGGGCCCATAAAAGGCGCATTTATTATCCGATGTTGCCGAAATTTGGGACAGAGAGATAAGTTAAGCCCCTCCATATATTTCTGCAATATGGCCTAGATCGATCAAAATTTGCATATAGCTGCCATATAGATGGATATTTTGATTGGAAGTCTTGGCCCCATAAGGAGCGCATTTAAAATGCGATATCACTGAAATCTGAAACAGTGACTTATAGTAGGATTTTCGACATCAATGTTGTATATGGTTCAGATCGGTTTATTTTTATATATAGCTACTAAAAGGACCAATATTTTGTTATACACAGTTGAACAATGACTTGTACTTATTTGTATTTGGTCCAAATCGGAACATATTTCGTTATAGCTTCTATGGGACATAAGGTATGCAATTTTCACCGGGTTTTGATGAAAGATGATTTACATATATACCCGAGGTGGTGAGTATCCAAAGTTCGGCAAAAATATATGGGGGGGGGGGCTTCACCCATAATTTTATCAAAATCGAAAATTGCCAAGATTCTTCTGTTGCTGTGAAATTGGTAAAGATACCTCAACATTTTTTTTTTTTTTTTTTTTGCAAATTTTGGTAGTTATTGTGTGCAGGAACTGACCCATCTGCGGTGACATTTGATCATAAAGTCAGAGCCGAATTTTGTACTGATTGCCAACACACTTTTAGTAGACCGGTTCCAGGCTTTCAAAGCCTTCAAAGTGTGGTATACTTTGGAAGTATTTTAAAGGGAGATAACATTTGTTGGCAATTAAATGTAAAGGATAAGCAGTTTTTAACAATAACTAAATGACTTTTTAAAAAAATAATTAAGAATCATAAATTATGACAATTGATACTTTTCATTCCCTGTAGGATATGTCCTGTGACAGGTGACTAATTCTCCAGTATAGGACCGGTATATTTGGAGCAATTGACGACACAATTCCCGTAGGGTAGTTTTATGATTTCAACATTTTATTGTTTGTGTCGGTCTATTGGTGTTGAATGACTTTTATTTGCATACAATTTTGCCCAAACAAACTGAAAACATTACACATTTAAATAATTTAAAAAACAAGTAAAAAGGCGTTAAGTTCGGCCGGGCCGAACTTTGGATACCCACCACCTCGGGTATATACGTAAACCACCTTTTATCAAAATTCGGTGAAAATTGCATACCTTATGCCCCATAGCAGCTATATCAATATATGTTCCGATTTAGACCAAATACTAATAAGTTAAAGTTATTGTTCAATTGTATATAACAAAATATAAACCGATCTGAACTATATACGACACGGATGTCGAAAAGCATAATATAAATCAGTGTGTCAAATTTCAGTGCAATCGGAGTAAAAATGTGCCTTTTATGGGGCCAAGACTTTAAATAGAGAGATCAGTCTATATGGCAGCTATATGCAAATCTTGATCGATCTAGACCAAGTTGCTGAAAAAAATGTGGAAGGGCTTAACATAACTCTTTGTTCCAAATTTCGGCAACATCGGACAATAAATGCGTTTTTTATGGCTCCAAAACCTAAAACCGAGAGATCGGTCTATATGGCAGCTATATCCAAATCTGAACCGATCTAAGCCAAATTGACGAAGAATGTTGAAGTGCCTAACACAACTCACTGCCCCAAATTTCAGAAAAATCGGATCAAAAATGTGGCTTTTATGGGCCTAAGACCCTTAATTGGAGGATCGGTCTATATGGCAGCTATACCAAAATCTGAACCGATCTGAGCCATATTGACAGAAGATGTCGAAGGGTCTAAGACAACACACTGTCCCAAATTCCAGCAAAATCGGATAATAAATGTGGCTTTTATGGGTTTAAGACCCTATATTGGAGGATCGGTCTATATGACAGCTATATCCAAATCTGAACCGATCTAGGCCAAATTGACGAAGGATGTTCAAGGGCCCAAGACAACTAACTGTCCCGAATTTCAGCAAAATCGGATAATAAATGTGCCTTTTATGGGCCTAAGACTCTAAATCGGAGGATCGGTCTATATGGAATCTATATCCAAATCTAAACCGATCTGAGCCATATTGACGGAAGATGTCGACGGGTCTAAGACAACTCACTGTCCCAAATTTCAGCAAAATCGGATAATAAGTGTGGCTTTTATGGGCCTAAGACCCTAAATTGAAGGATCGGTCTATATGGCAGCTATATCCAAATCTAAACCGATCTGGGCCAAATTGACGAAGGATATCGATGGGCCCAACGTAACTCACTGTCCCAAATTTCAGCAAAATCGGATAATAAATAAGGCTATTATGGGCCTAAGACCCTAAATCGGCGGATCGGTCTATATGGGGGCTATATTAAGATATAGTCCGATATAGCCCATCTTCGAATTTAACCTGCTTATGGACAAAAAAAAAAGAGTCTGTGCAAAGTTTCAGCTCAATATCTCTTTTTTTAAAGACTGTAGCGTGAACAGACAGACGGACAGGCGGACGGACATGTCTAGATCGTCTTAGATTTTTACGCTGATCAAGAATATATATACTTTATAGGGTCGGAAATGGATATTTAGATGTGTTGCAAACGGAATGACAAAATGAATATACCCCCATCCTTCGGTGGTGGGTATAATAAATTTTGGCCAATTTTTACAAAGAATCACCTACATTCCGCTTAAATGATGTCGCTTATTTCTTGTTTGAAATTAATTAAAATCGTTTGAAAATCCATTGTTAATGGAAAATAATATCCGGTAAAAATTGCATCAAACTATAGTCGTGTATGCTTATAGTTTTCATCATGTCTTCATAAGTCCCAAATTTTTCCTAATTTATGAGGCCCGATCGAATCAGAATATCAAAATCCAGTTTTCGATGTGTTACAAACGGAATGACCAGATTAGTAGACCCCTCGTCCTATGGTGGTGGGTATAAAAAATTGGGAAAAACCCCTCGAGTTCTCAAATTGGAAGCCCAAAAGTTAAATCGGGCCACAAACTACGATTTGGCAGCCCCAATACAGACCCAAATACCGAGGTGAAATTTTGCACACGATCTCGCTAGCTCAGCTCTAAACATACCAAATTTCAAAAAAAAAAAATTCTCTAGCTGTTCTCACACGGCATGCTTTTGTTTAGCTGTTTCGGTTCTATCCCATTGTGCAACGTCTCATCATTTTCCCCACATGCTATCACTTGCCGCACTGATTTTGCATAACTGAGCTCGTATTTTATTATTCGGGTCCCCCCATAGGATTTATGTCACCCTACCGACCGTTTCCCTGTTCCATAGTGTTACATGCGTTCGTCGGCCACGCCCTTAACTCGTACTGCGTCGCCCCAAAAAAGCTTCGGGTTAACCAAGTTTATTGACGGCAGTCCTCTGGTATTTACCGCCAAATCGTCTGCCATTTCATCTCCCATTATTCCGCTATGAGTCCCCAACCAAACAATGCGGATTGTGCCGTCCTTAGAAGGCGTTAATTTCCTTTTTACACTTCTAGACTGTTCGTGATCTTACCGTCCTAGTTGTTATTGCCCTGATGGCCAGTTTACTGACAGTCGTACAGTGTTGCCTCTGAGGGCAATAGTAAGAGTTAACATAGAACTCTGAAATAGTGCAAATTTTGCAAATCGGTCTATAACCTGATATAGCTCCCATATAAAACCGATCTCCCTATTTATTTCTTGAGCCTCCAGAGGTCGCAATTATTACCCTGCTTGTCTACAATTGTGCATGATAATGTCAGTTAAGAGACTCAACAACTGCCACAGGTATGGCCAATATATATTGGGTTGCCCAAAAAGTAATTGCGGATTTTTCATATAGTCGGCGTTGACAAATCTTTTCACAGCTTGTGACTCTGTAATTGCATTCTTTCTTCTGTCAGTTATCAGCTGCTACTTTTAGCTTGCTTTAGAAAAAAGTGTAAAAAAAGTATATTTGATTAAAGTTCATTCTAAGTTTTATCAAAAATGCATTTACTTTCCTTTAAAAAAATTCGCAATTACTTTTTGGGCAACCCAATAGCTCCCATATATACCCATATTCCAATTAAACATCTATAGCCTCCTGAGAGCGCAATTATTGTCCGATTTGGCTGAAATTTTGGACAATGACTTGTGCTGTGACTCCTAAAAACACCGCCAAGTACGGTCCAAATCGGTATATAACCTGAAGTTGCTTTCATATATACCCCAATCTCTTGATTTGAGTTCTATCGAAGACGTTTAGTTTAACTTGCGACTGAATTGTGTTTTCCGTTTTACTGTTTTCCGGTGTTTATGTAACATTTTGGATTTTGGTGTATTCAGGCACTAAAGTAGAATTTTCCGGCGATCATTTTTGTAAAATATTTTGATATGCTAGAATTACAATCCACAGGAGTTTTAACAATGTTTCCAAAAAGGGTCCGAAAAACCATTTTTACAAAATAATCCAAAATACTGAATTGGTGCAAGTTTATGCAGCGCAAATTTTGGCTTAGACGGCACAATTCTTATCCGATTTGGCTGAAATTTTGCATGACGTGTTTCGCTATGAATTCCAATAACTTTATCAAGTATGGTTGAAATCGGTCCGTTGCCTGATAAAGCTGCCATATAAACCGATATTGAATCTTGTCTTCTTGAGCCTCTAGAGAGCGCAATTCTTATCCGAATTCGCTGAAATTTTGCACAATGGCTTCTCCCGTGACCATCAACATACTTGTCAAATATAAACCGATCTCCCGATATTATCTCTAGAGCCCCTAAAGGGCGCAATTACATGGCAGCCGGTTGTACGTACCGTATTGACCCGATAATGTCCTTTTTCGGCAAAGGTTGCCGCCTCAGTGTACAATACACTGCTACAACAACATCATCAACAACCTATATCAAAACAAGTAAAAGCGTGCTAAGTTCGGCCGGGCCGAATCTTACATACCCTCCACCATGGATCGCATTTGTCGAGTTCTTTTCCCGGCATCTCTTCTTAGGCAAAAAAAGGATATAAGAAAAGATTTGCTCTGCTATTAGGGCGATATCAAGATATGGTCCAGTTTGGACCACAATTAACTTACATGTTGGAGACCTGTGTAAAATGTCAGCCAATTCGAATAAGAATTGCGCCCTTTGTGGGCTCAAGAAGTAAAATAGAGAGATCGATTTATATGGGAGCTGTATCGGGCTATATACCGATTCAGACCATAATAAACACGTATGTTAATGGTCATAAGAGAATCCATCGTACAAAATTTCAGGCAAATCGGATAATAATTGCGACCTCTAGAGGCTCAAGAAGTCAAGATCCTAGATCGGTTTATATGGCAGCTATATCAGGTTATGAACCGATTTGAACCATATTTGGCACAGTTGTTGGATATCATAACAAAATACTACATGCCAAAATTCATTCAAATTGGATAAGAATTGCGCCCTCTAGAGGCTCAAGAAGTCAAGACCCAAGATCGGTTTATATGACAGCTATATAAGGTTATAAACCGATTTGAACCATACTTGGCACAGTTGTTGGATATCGCAACAAAACACGTTGTGCAAAATTTCATTCCAATCGGATAAGAATTGCACACTCTAGAGGCTCAAGAAGTCAAAGCCCCAGATCGGTGTATATGGCAGCTATATCAGGTTATAAACCGATTTGAACCATACTTGGCACAATTGTTGGATATAATAACAAAACACGTCGTGCACGATTTCATTCCAATCGGATAAGAATTGCCCATTCTAGAGGCTCAAGAAGTCAAGACCCAAGATCGTTTTATATGGCAGCTATATCAAAACATGGACCGATATGGCCCATTTACAATACCAACCGACCTACACTAATAAGAAGTATTTGTGCAAAATTTCAAGCGGCTAGCTTTACTCCTTCGGAAGTTAGCGTGCTTTCGACAGACAGACGGACGGACGGACAGACGGACGGACATGGCTAGATCGACATAAAATGTCACGACGATCAAGAATATATATACTTTATGGGGTCTCAGACGAATATTTCGAGTAGTTACAAACAGAATGACGAAATTAGTATACCCCCCATCTTATGGTGGAGGGTATAAAAATGTATCTGTGCAAAATTTCCAGTGGCTAGCTTTATGCGTTTGACCACTATCGTGATTTCGATAGACGGACAGACGGATCTTTATTGGTCTACGAATTTAATTTTGGTGTACTCCATTCTTCAAATGCATTATTTCAGCCCGATATTCTCATGGTCCCCCAGACACTTGGCCCGAAAAAAAATATCAGCATCGCGCTCTTCTTTCAAATACCATTTATTTAAACCCCATATTGCCATTGGTTTTGAGGGGAGTTTACAGGATGAGGCGTCCCCCAAACACATGACCCCGAAATTGGTTATCAAATTCGTTTTCTAATCTCAAATACCTTTCATTTGAGCCACATATTGGAATGATCGAAAAATTTTTACCTTTTGGGGGGTGTTTTGGGGAAGGGGTGATGCCCTAAATACATGGTCCTACATTTGGATATCAAATTCGTGCTTTACTCCCAAATATCTTTATTTGATCCCCATATTGCGATGGTCAGTAAAAAATTGCTGTTTGTGGGGTATTTTGGGAAAGGACCCTCAGAAATAGTCCCGAAAAAGGGTATCAATTCTTGCTCTACCCCCTCAATGCCTTTCATTTAATCCCCACATTGACATGGTCGGTAAATATGTCCAATTTAGGGGTGGTTTGGGCAGTGGGGTGGTCCCCCAAACACAAAGCCCTGAAAATATATCAACAACATTTATATTTCAACCTCATATTGCCATAGGCCTCAAAATTGGATATCAAATTCCATTTCTCATCTCAAATACCAATCACCCCTTATTGAAAAAGTCAGCAAATATGTCCGGTTTGGGGTATAGGCCCTAAAAACTATTAATATCGAGCTCCACTGTCTTGAAAACCCAAATTGTCCTCGTGAGCAAATGCGTACTATTTGGGAGTTGTTATGGTGGTGGGACGTCCCTTAGACATTTGGTCCCGAATTTTGATGTCAGATTCATGGTCTATTCCCAAATACCCTTTATTTAAGCTCAATTTTTTATAGTCGGCAAACATGACCGGTTTGGGGGGTGTCGTGGCTGATTGGTCGGCCACTCAGTGACTTGGCTTTCCAAATATATATCAGATTCGTATTCTACTCTAAAATACCTCTTACTTGAGCCCCATACTGCAATGGTCAGCAAATACTTTCTATTTGGATGGCGTTATGGGGTTGGGCTGGCCCCAAAGACCTTTCATTTGAATCCCATATTGCTATGGTCGTAAATTTGTCTTCTTTGGGGGATGTTCTCGGGGATGGACGGCCCCCCAAAAACACTTGGTCCCACATCTAGATATCAGGGATCTTGACTTCTTGAGCTGCCATATAAACCCATCTTAGGTTTTGACTTCTTGAGCATCTAGAGGGCGCAATTCTTATCCGATTTGAATGAATTTTTGCACGACGTTTTTTGTTATGATATCCAACAACTGTGCCAAGTATGGTTCAAATCGGTCCATAACCTGATATAGCTGTCGTATAAACCGATCTGGGATCTTGACTTCTTGAGCATCTAGAGGTCGCAATTATTATCCGATTTGCCTGAAATTTTATACGACGGATCCTCTCATGACCCTCAACATACGTGTTTATTATGGTCTGAATCGGTCTATAGCCCGAAACAGCTCCCATATAAATTGATCTCTCTATTTTACTTCTTGAGCCCCCAAAGGGCGCAATTCTTATACGAATTGGCTGACATTTTACGCAGGTCTCCAACATATAATTTAATTGTGGTCCAAGCCGGACCATATCTTGATATCGCTCTAATAGCAGAGCAAATCTTTTCTTATATCCTATTTTGCCTAAGAAGAGATGCCGGGAAAAGAACTCGACAAATGCGATCCATGGTGGAGGGTATATAAGATTCGGCCCGGCCGAACTCTGCACGCTTTTACTTGTTATACCCACCACCGAATAATGGGGGTATATTCATTTTGTCATTCCGTTTGCAACACATCGAAATATCTATTTCCGACCCTATAAAGTATATATATTCTTGATCAGCGTAAAAATCTAAGACGATCTAGACATGTCCGTCCGTCTGTCCGTCTGTCTGTTGAAATCACGCTACAGTCTTGAAAAATAGAGATAATGAGCTGAAACTTTGCACAGATTCTTTTTTTGTCCATAAGCAGGTTAAGTTCGAAGATGGGCTATATCGGACTATATCTTGATATAGCCCCCATATAGACCGATCCTCCGATGTATGGTCTTAGGACCATAAAAGCCACATTTATTATCCGATTTTGCTGAAATTTGCAACAGTGAGTTGTGTTAGGCCCTTCGACAACCTTTGTCAATTTGGCTTAGATCGGCACAGATTTGGATATAGCTGCCATATAGACCGATCCTCCGGTTTTGGGTCTTAGGCCCATAAAAGCCACATTTATTATCCGATTTTGCTGAAATTTGGAACAGTGAGTTGTGTTAGGCCCTTCAACATTCTTCGTCAATTTGGCCCAGATCGGTCCAAATTTGGATATAGCTGCCATATATACCGATCCTCCCATTTATGGTCTTAGGCCCATAAAAGCCACATTTATTATCCGATTTTGCTGAAATTTAGGACAGTGACTTGCCTTAGGCCCTTCGACATCTTTCTTCTATTTGGCCCTGATCAGTTCAGATTTGGATAAAGCTGCCATATAGACCGATCTCTCGATTTAAGGTTTTGGGCCCATAAAAAGCGCATTTATTGTCCGATGTCGCCGAAATTTGGGACAATGACTTGTGTTGGGCCCTTCGATATTTGTCTTCAATTTGGCTCAGATCGGTCCAGATTTGGATATAACTGTCATATTGACCGATCTCTCGGTTGAACAATGACTTGTACTTATAAGCATTTGGTCTAAATCGGATGATATCTATAGAGCTGCTTTGGGGCATAAGGTATGCAGTTTTCACTGGATTTTGACGAAATGTGGTTCACATATATACCCGCGGTGGTGGGTATCCAAAGTTCGGCCCGGCCGAACTTAACGCTTTTTTTTTTTTTTTTTTTTTTTTTTTTTTTTAATTGTTTTGAGCTATTTTCTAGGAAAATTATTTTAACATTTATACCATAAGAAAAGAAACGCACGTATAGCTCGGCAACGAAAGACTTAAAAATCAAACTTTGTCGTCCCAAAGAGATTGCGTTGAAGCCAATGTCTTAAAAAATTTTCAATGTGGTATTGGTAGCCTATAAAAGTTAACAAAAACTCATAACATAATAACTTAAGAAAATATTTGTTTAATCTTCTTTAGTTTCAGTCCCTTAGTTCATAACTGAGGTGTGTAAATGAAAAATATTTCAGACATTACATTGCCGTCGGCAAATGATATGAAGAAGAATGTTCACCTTACCCATAATACAGGCCAAATGTAGCTAAAGATTCAATTTTACATCATGAATTTCTTTGCTGTTTTTTTTTTCCTCAACGCCTCATTTCTTCATAGTAAAAACACCATTATTTAAAATTTCATTTTCTTTGAATTTTTTTTCATATATTTTTTTTTAAAAAAATAAAGTATTTGTTTAAGGTTTTTTTTTTGTTTTTCTTTTTTATATAATAAAAAAAAAATCATAATATATAATCTACAATTCATTGGTATTTTTGTAATAAATATGTACAATACGCTTGGGGTTTTTTTTTATAATATGTAAAAGTAATGTATAATTAGAATTTTTAAAAAATAATACAATTGTTGCAATCAAAATTTCTTTAGGAGTATATATACAATTTTGCGAGCCAAAGGCCCTGTCAACGTGAAAACTAATGAATTATAAACCTAGAACTATGGAAAAGGCTTGCCAAAGAATAATCAATTAAAATTAAGAAAAAATTCTATGTACAATATTTTGGTATAAACAATCAAAATAATAACTAAAAAATTTAAAAAAAAAATTTATAATATTAATATGAAAACTTAAATATTAAAAATTCACTAAACAACTTATGAAACTAGTATTTGGAATTTCTCATTTTTTAATTGGGGTTGCCTAGGCAGACTGTTGTAAGTTTTTTTTTTTCTTAACAACAATGGGCTCTAGGCTTTTATATACAATTGTGGCTTTTGGTTGAGAGAGAATTGGGGCTGGGGCTTGTTATACTACTAACTAAAGGTTTGCATTGACTATAAATGGTTTGCTTTTCTGTTGTTATACGAGGTGGTTTTGGTACTTCTTTTTGTTGCTGTTATTGTTTAAGTTTTTTTTTTTTTTTTCTAAACGCATACAATGCCTCTTTGGGCATGTGAATGGGGAGCAAAGTGATAGCTACTCTCCGCGGCCAGTTTTTGCCTTTTGCTGGCCTCAGAGTCTGAAGAATTTTCGGAGTTTTCAGCTTCATTACTAAGATGAAAGAATTTGCGTCGCATGCTATGTTGACGCTCTTCCTCGCTGGCCTCACTCAGCATATCGCTGTCACTATTGACCGAGCTGCGGGAGGTTTTCATGCTCAAGTCCATGGGTCCATCTTGATTCATGGGCTCCTCCAAATGGTTGGCAGGTGCAGTCTCATGGGTAATGGAGCACACGGAAACAGGCGAGAGTGACTCCATTTTGGCAGCAAACGAAGGCTCAGGGGAGGAGGTATGATGAGTGGTTAGTGCAGGGCTGTTACTTTGGGGTGGTGGTGGTGGTGGTGTGGTATGTTGCAAGGGGGCTGGGCCAGTAGGCGATGCTCTCACAGCAATGGGACTGTGAATTTGATGTTGATGATGTGTGGAGACAGGGGAGATGGAATGATGGGAGGAGGCTGAGGTGTGGTGGGTTTGCATGTAATTGCCTTCATGTTCATCATCATCCCCAGAGACACATAGTTCAGGGGATTGCCGTGCGGAATGGGGGTGCTGTTGGGCTAGAGGTTCTTCATGAGTCAAAGAATGCACTGAATGATTGGTGGGTGAGAAGCGGGACAAAGACTCTCCGGAGGCAGCAGAGTCTACAGATTGTCTATGTTTATACATCTCCGAACGATAGGCAGCATCAGCAGCGGCTGCAGCAGCGGCTGGATGATAGCCAGGAAATAGTATATGAGGAGGCATTTGAAAGGCCGAGGAAGGAGATGCTGTAGCACCCATGGCGGGTATGGAATTCATCATACTAAAGAAGGGCAAAGCGGCAGCAGACATAAAGGGTCCAGCAGACATATCCGGCAAATAAGAAGGATAACCCATATGGGGAGCACCAGCCGTCAAATGAGAAGTACGTTGCGAGAATTGTTGTTGGGCGGCAGCAGCAGCGGCTGCAGCAGCCATATCGCCAAAGGGTGAACCGGCGGCCGATGAATTTGGAGGTACACTGCCATTGGCAGCCGCTTTGGTTGCCGCCTCGACAGCTTGTTGTTGCTGTTCCTGCAGTAGGCAGTGTATCTTAAACCAATTGGAGCGACGGCCATAGCGTGAGCCACCCTTGGACATGCCCACTGTGTAGCATTTGCGCAAGCGGCAAGCCTTGCACGTGGTGCGATTCTTTTTGTCAATAATGCATTTGCCATTGTTTTTGCACTCACTGATCGAGGAGAGATTATTGTAGGAGCGGCCAAAGAATGACTGGATAGAAAACAAAGGGAAAGAAAACAAACCAAAAATTAGAAAAATATGAATGAGTGCAAAAGGAGAGAAAAAAAAAAATGCTTAAATATAAAAATTTTGAAAGTTTTGTTTTGTGTTCTCATTTTTTTTTTTTTAACAAAACTAAGGCATTTTATGAATATTGATAATTACCTTGCATCCTTCACAAGTAAAGGCACCAAAATGAAAGCCAGCAGCAGGCTCACCACAAACTTTGCACGTTTGATTCATCTGCAAAAAAAAAAGGAAAAGAACAAAAAAAAATAGTTATAAGAATATTAAGAATAAAAAGGGGAATTTTATGATTTTTAGATTAGTTAAGAGTTAACTGCAAATGTAAGATTTTTTTTTTTTTAATTTTACTTAATTTTAAACCTTTTTTTGTTTTTTAATTTTTTTAATACTTTCTGTTATTTTTTTTATTTTTAATTTTTTTAATTCTTTTATATATATTTTTTTTTTGATAAGATTTTTTTGTCTCTTATTTTTTTTTTAGTTATTTTGTATTGCAATTTTTTACCATTTCAAAAACAATGCTGGCTAATTCCTGTTTGATTTATCCCAAAATGTTCTTAAATCCGATGTTTACCCTTTGAGCTGTCTAGGGCAAGTGTGTTTTATTTTTTTTAAAGGCCCAAGTTAAATACCAAAAAATTTTTAGTATATGTTTTATCTAGATTTTTATTACTGTTTTTGCTAGTTGACATAGCAAAAAACTAAAGCTGCAGGGATTATGCAACCCTAAAAGGTTTTATGACACTGTTTTAGCACCCACACATAGAAAAATCTCTAGCAGGTAGTAACTTTAAAAAATTTAAAAATTCCAAAAAACCTTGACTGTTGTGAAAAAAAGTCATAAAAAATTAATTATGTTTTTCATAAGGAGAAAACATATTTTTGGTGTAATTTTCTTGAAGTTTTTTGTCAAGGGAAAAATTCAAAGAATTTTTTTGTGTGCAACTTATAAGGCCACATACTTAAGGGGATACTGGGTTAAGATTTTCTTCAGCAATTTGTCAAATGCCGGCGGAAGTAGGGCCTTTTTTCTGGTTAGCCAAGTCTTTGATATTTTTTTAGTTTTTTGTTTGCGGAAGTTGTTTTAAAACAACTCCTTTTGGTTTTTTTTTTCGTCCCAACTTACCTTTAATGTCTGGGTATGTGTGAAATCCTTTATGCAATGGTATATCCAAAATTTTCTTTTGTGGAGTTTTGTTTGTTTTTGTAGAAATTTCTTTTAGGTAATTCTTTTAACACTTCACTGCACTTGTTGGTCTTTATGTGTGGTTTTTGTTTATATAACAATTGTTTATTCTTTCTTTTTTTTTTGCATATATATATATATATGAAAAATTCTTATGATTTTGTACTTTCTTTTCTCTTAGCTACCACTTCTTTTCAGTTAAACACATTTTTCTTATTAACGTCTTTTTCTTGGGGTTTCTTTTATAACAAAAAAAAAATCTTAAACTTTTTTCTTCTTTTTTTTTTTGTATGTGAGAATTTTTAAAAATTCTAAGAGCGATATGTTTCTCTATTCATAGCTATTGAAGTACAAAATACCAATCTGTTCTTTCATTACATTTTATACCTCCAAGCACAAGCGCCTCGCATCATAAGCACTGTTAAAAAATCAACACTAAATTCACTCACTAAAATTTAACTCTCCTTGCTCTCAGGTAATACAAAAGACTTAAGCTAGATACTCTGTCTAACACATATGATAAGACATAAAGACCTCTCCCTCTTCATGTGAATCAACAAAGATCGAACTCTCTCAAATAACTATAACACACGACACACACAACAATCCCTCAAATAGCTTGCATTTACACTCTCTCTCTCTCTCTCTCTCTCTCTTGCTCCATCTCTGGTAAAACCTATACATTTACCTTTAAGTCATGCTCGATTTTAACCCCTGCTTAGTTGCTTGTACTCTTTTTCCAAAGGTGGCTGTGTGTGTGTATGCATTGAGCAAGAATGAATGAAGCCCATTATGGCATATTAAGCAGTGAGTGCATACTCTCAGCCAATGTTAACGGAAGCAGGGCTTAACATCTTTAAGCCTAAAGACTAAACATGGGGATTAACATTTTAAGTCTCTTCTAAATCCACAGAAGAGTTAAGGGACTCTAAGGTCACAGAAGGAAATTAAAACACTTTGAAAATAGTATTCACAGAGTAGACCGGCAATGTTAAGTTCTATAACAGTAATGTTAAATAAGTCATAACATAAGCATAACAAGTAAAAGAGTATACAAATTCTCTTAAATTTTATTAACATTAAAATAACAGTTTTTGAAACACTTCTTACTAACATAGGCCAAAAAAAAAAAAATATTTTCTCTCCTATTCTCTGCCCATAGCTATAAAAAGCAAAACTTATAGATTTTCAGACCGCTTATATTTGATTGAGTTAATATCTCACTCACTTTGGTTGTGTATATAAAGATATATACGGCAATGTTGTTGTTATTGTTATTGGTGTTACAGTTGTTGTTTCCTTTTCGAAATCAAAAGGGGAGGAGTTTCGTTGATTTTTTTGCTTTTCTAAACGTTTAGGTTTTAGTTACAGTTATTTATTTATGTTAATTTGTATATCTATTTTTACTGTTTTATCATTGGATCTCTCCTTACCTTTGCTTAGTGTTTATCTTAGTTGGTTGCTTTTCTTTTCAACACCATGATTTATTGTAAATACCATAAAACTTGTTTGTTTTTTTTTTTTTTTTTTTTTAAACCAGCCAGCAGTTGGTTTATTTTTTGTTCGTCTCCTATTTAATCCATAAAATCGTTCCCGGGGCGATAATGTGGTGGTGTTTCTGGCGTTTAGAATTTACGTTTTAACTTGAGTCCACATTATATCATCAATACTAAGATTTGTTATCGATGTTGACAATTGATTTGAATATTTCATATAGAGGGGAATTTTAGTTTTAATATCTTAAGCTTATGAAATGAAGTACATTATTTATTTTAGATTATTGAAAAATTCCAGTAGTGATTTTTTTGCCAAGGGGTTTTACATTTATGATAAGGAAGTACAATAGGTAAGAACAAAATTTGGATTTTGAAGGCAATGAATCATTAGGGGCATGGTTGGAAACTATATACCGCAAAAACGGATTTTCAATTAAAACAAGATATTCAATTAAAACAAGATTTTCATTTAATATGCATTAACATTAGATTCGAAATGTTTTCTTAAAAGACTTTTATTGGAGGGTTTAAACCATAGCTTACTATTGTGCTGTAGGATATTTTTATAATCCTACATTACTGGGTATTATAACTTAGAGCATTTGTTTGTAACACACCATTGATAAGTAAGCAATCAACTCAGTATCACTTTGTGATTCGGTTTAGCTATGTCCGTCCGTCTGTTCATATTAATTTTTGAGCAAAGTACAGGTCGCAATTTTCATTCAAAATTAATTTCAAATTTGGCACACAAAATTAATTTCAAATTTGGCACAGTTATCTTTTTTGGCAAAGAGACAAAGTCTACTGAAATCTGGAAGGAGATCGGTTCAGATTTGGTTATATATATAGGGTTTTCCAACAAGGATTGTTATGTTGAATCATCACGCATGGTCCTGTAAACGTGGTCCTAGTGGCCATTTGGCTGGAGTTCTTTTTCACTAATGGCATACCTTCCTCTTTATTATGATAAAAACATTCGATCTCTATTTATCCCTAAAAATTTAATTTTTCCTTGAATACCAAAATAGCACCTATTTTTGGGAAACCCTATATGTTAGCCCGATTTGGACTAAAATTGCAATAATAGTCATTTGATACCCGACCTTCACAAGAATTGGCACGAAAGTTTGTCCTACGACTCATCAGATCACTTGGGATTTTTTTTGGAAATCGGAGCAATATGTGTTTATGTATTTCCCTGTTTTCACTTCATTCTGGCCTTTGCGAGCATACTTATCAACCGATCTTTTAAAAATTTTGCAAAGTGATTTGACTTATCAAAATATTGGTTTGCCCAAAAAGTAATTGCGGATTTTTCAAAAGAAAGTAAATGCATTTTTAATAAAACTTAGAATGAACTTTAGTCAAATATACTTTTTTTACACTTTTTTTCTAAAGCAAGCTAAAAATAACAGCTGATAACTGACAGATGAAGGAATGCAATTACAGAGTCATAAGCTGTGAAAAAATTTGTCAACGCCGACTATATGAAAAATCCGCAATTACTTTTTGGGCAACCTAATATATATGGATTTTGGTCAAACATATATTTTTTTTTTTTAATTAAAACAAAAAACTTCGACAACTTGGCCTGCATACTCAATTTAGAGTAGGGTATCAAAAGGTCAGCTTTGCCCGATTTTAACTTGCCTTCCTTATTTGTTTATGTTTTATCTAGCATCCCGGTGGTCCGCTTCGCTGCCCCCGTGTGTGATACCTCCTTTTTAGTGTAGGACTTCCAACAACCTAAATAATCACTCGATTTATAAGATTATAAAGATTTGTAGTAATTGTGTATAAAATTTCAGAAATTTGTCCCCTTCTGTACAGAAAGTACCAAAATAGTACCAAGAATAACAATACACCGGAAAAATAGTTAAGTTGCCCCATATATATTGTCAAGGTAAACATTAATCCCAATTTTGAGCATTTTTGCTCAATTCATACAGAAAGTACCATTTTGTATGTTTTATTACCTAAATAAACGATTTTGAAACAAGTACAAATGCGCTAAGTTCGGCCGGGCCGATACCCACCACCTCGGGTAAGTAAACCACCTTTCGTCATAATCCGATGACAAATGTGTAATTTATGCCCCCATAGCAGCTATATAGGAACATGGTCCGATTTAGACCAAATGCGACACGGACATTGAGTGGTCTAATAAGTACAAGCCAGTGCTGAATTTTGTAGAACAAAATATTTGTCTTTTTGGTAGCTATGTCCAAATATAGACCGATATGAACCATACATGACACAGAAGTCGAAAAGCCTAACATAAGTCACTGTGTCAAATTTCAATGAAATCGGATTATAAATGTGAATTTTATGGGGCCAAGACTTTAAATCGAGAAATCGGTCTATCTGTCAGCTATATTTAAATCTGAACCGATCTAGACGAAATTGAAGAAGGATGTCGAAGGGTCGAACACAATACACTGTCCCAAATTTCAACGACATCGGACGATAAATGCGCCTTTAATGCGCCCAAAACCTAAAATCGAGAGATCGGTCTGTATGACAGCCATATCTAGATCTGGACCGATCTGAGAGAAATACAAGAAGGATATCGAAGGGCCTAACACAACTCACTGTTCCAAATTTTGGCAAAATCAGAAAATAAATGCCCCTTTTATAGGCCCAAGACTTTAAATCGAGAGATCGGTGTATATGGCAGCTATATCCAAATCTGGACCGATTTGAGGCAAATTGGCGAAGGATGTCGAAAGGCCTAACTTAACTCACTGTCCCAAATTTCGTCGCCATCGGACAATAAATGCGCCTTTTATGGACCCAAAACCTTATATCGAGAGATCGGTCTATATGGCAGCTATATCCAAATCTGGACCGATCTGTGCCATAATACAGAAGTATGTCAAGGAACTTAACTTAACTCACTGTCCCAAATTTCGGTGACATCGGACAATAAATGTGGCTTTTATGGACCCAAGACCCTAAATCGGCGGATCGGTCTATATGGCAGCTATATGATGGACTGGGAATGGCTTCACTACAACACCAAACGGTGACGAACTATACTATAGCTGCCATAACACGAGGCATGAATATGGGTGTGGATTTGTGGTTGGTTGGAGACTGAAACACCTGGCTCCAGCTTTACTCCGGTGGATGAGAGGCTAGCCACAATCCCCATAAAAGCTAAATTCTTCAACATCAACCTTATTTTTGCCCATGCCCCGACGGAAGACAAGGATGAGTTGACCAAGGACATTTTCTACGAGCGCCTAGAGAGAGAATATGACCGCTGCCCCGCTCATGATATTAAAATCATTCTGGGAGATTCTAATGCGAAAATAGGAAAGGAAGACGTTTTTGGTCCAACAGTCGGAAAGTTTAGCCTTCGCGAGATAACGTTCAGTAATGGGTTGAGGCTAATAGATTTCGCCGCAGTAAAAAACATGGTTGTTAATAGCACCAGATTTCATCATAAAAATATTCACAAAGCCACATGGCTGTCACCCGATCAAAACACGAGGAACCAAATTGATCACGTTGTGATAGATGGAAGGCATTCATCTAGTGTGTTAGATGTACGATCGATCTGTGGGGCGAATATATATTCGGATCATTACCTGGTAGCAGCAAAGGTTCGCATTCATTTGAACATGGCGAGGAAAGTACGATCTGACACTGCACGGAAGCTGGACATTAAAAAGCTCCAAGCATAACAGATGGCAGCGTCATACTTCACTCGACTGACCCAACTGTTTGATGAAAGCACTCCTTGTTCCGACGATAGAATGGCGCAGTGGCAAACTATTGCCCACTCCATGGAAAATGCCGCGAAATCTGTACTTGGGTACCGAAAGCCTCCTCCAAGAAACCCATGGTACGACCAAGAGTGTCGAGATGCTACTGAAGCCAAGAATGCGGCATATAGAACAACCCTGCAATTAGTAACAATCAGTAACAGATGAAGGAGAGGTATCGGGAGAAAAGGGGAGAGAAGAAACGTCTATTCCGCAGAAAGAATAAGGAAATGGAAAGACGTGAGTGCGAGCGAATTGAGATGCACAGGAGTCAGAATAAAGTCCGGAAATTCTACCAAAGAATTAAACACCAAACCGATGGCTTTGGTGCTGGCACATCCTCCTGCAGAGACAAAGAATTAAATCTGGTAACTGACACAGACAACATGCTGAGGATATGGAAAGAACATTTTACCCAACTGCTAGTGTCCGATGTTGGCGGCGAAGAGGATACCGCAGAACCAATCCCTGATGATGGTATATAATGTTTACCTCCCAGTCAAAATGAGGTGCAAGTAGCAGTAACCCGACTAAAGAACAACAAGGCAGCAGGAGCCGACGGGTTACCCGCTGAACTATTTAAGTCCGGAGGCGACACGCTGATAAGGCGTATGCATCAGCTTATCTGCGCAATCTGGCTAGAAGAACGCTTACCCGATGATTGGAACCTCACCAACCTCATATCCCGTACACAAGAAAGGAGACAAGACGGAATGTTCCAACTACAAAGGAAAAAGTCTCCTCCCTATTGCATACAAGATACTCTCGAGCGTACTGTGTGAAAGATTGAAACCTTAAGTCAAATATATTTCCAGACATGTTTGAGTTTAGTATCCCTGCAAAATTAATAAGACTCTGATACGCGTTCCTAAGTAAGAATAGAAAAAAATCTCTCCGAACCATTCAATACCAAAAGGGGTTTCAGACAAGGAGACAGCCTATCGTGTGATCTCTTTAATATCCTGCTGGAGAAGATTATACGAGATGCAGATGTGAATAGATATGGCATACTAGTCACAAGACAATATGCTACACGCCTAAGACGACGACATCGACATCATAGGTCGGTCACCAACTGCAGCCTTTGAAAGAATCGAAAGAGAGTCAGTAAAAATCGATTTGGAAGTAAATGGAGATAAAACGAAATTGATGGGTGCAACTCCTAAAACGCCTTGTACAACCGAGCAGATAAAGAAAATGGAGAAAGTTGAACACCACAACTTTTAGATAATCAGCAACTTTATTTACCTCGGCACCGCCGTCACCAAAAGGAATGACACCAGTTTTGAGATAAAGCGAAGAATAATACTGGCAAACAGTAAGCAGTTTAGACACAAGGCCACCTCTCGACAGACGAAGACTACACTTTACAAGACACTGGTACTACTCGTGCTGTTATATGGTTCTGAGGCATGGGTACTTGTGAGAGCAGATAAGGCAATGCTTGAAGTATTTGATAGAAAGATTCTTCGTAGAATATATGGACCAGTTTGCGTTAATGGAAAAGTGTCGTATGAACCACGAGCTGTATGACGACGATAGCACAGTTACACGTATCAAAATACAACGGCAGCGTTGCCTAGGTCATGTTGTTAGAATGGATGAAGAAGGTCCATCAAAGAAGTCTTTTGAAGGCAAACCGGGAGGACCAAAAGCCCGATGAAAACTACAAGTGGTGGGAGACACCACGCAACTTGGTGTCAGAGATTTTAGAATGAGTGCAGAAGATCGAGGCGCTTGGAACGCTATTCTACATTCGGCTAGTGGAACAAATGTTCTGTCATAGCCAATTAAAGTAAGTTATTGGGTTGCCCAAAAAGTAATTGCGGATTTTTTAAAAGAAAGTAAATGCATTTTTAATAAAACTTAGAATGAACTTTAATCAAATATACTTTTTTCACACTTTTTTTCTAAAGCAAGCTAAAGGTAACAGCTGATAACTGACAGAAGAAAGAATGCAATTACAGAGTCACAAGCTGTGAGAAAATTTGTCAACGGCGACTATATGAAAAATCCGCAATTACTTTTTGGGCAACCTAGTATAGGGCTGAAATGAGAAAATGATTATTTTCTCCCATCTCTCGATGGTGGGCATAAAAAAATATATATAAGTGCTTTAAATAAAACTCAAGTATAAGCGTGCTACGTTGGGCCGGGCCAAATCTTGGGAACCCACAACCATAATTTCTCCTAAATTATGGGAGCTATATCTGGTTATAGACCGATTTGGATCGTACTTGGATACAAATTGCGGCTTGTAAGGGCTCAAGAAGTCGAATCGGGAGATCGGTTTACATGGGAGCTATATCATGTTCTTGACCTATTTAGACCATACTAGGCACAGTTGTTGAGAGTCATAGCGGAAGACATCATGCAAAATTTCAGCCAAATCAGATAAAACAAGTAAAAAGGCGTTAAGTTCGGCCGGGCCGAACTTTGGATACCCACCACCTCGGGTATATATGTAAACCACCTTTCATCAAAATCCAGCGAAAATTGCATGCCTTATGTCCCATAGCAATTATATCGAAATATGATCCGATTTGGACCACATACTAATAAGTACAAGTCATTGTTCAATTATGTATAACAAAATGTTGGTCCTTTTAGCTATATCTAAAAATAAACCGATCTGAACCATATACAATATGGATGTCGAATAGCCTCACATAAATCAATGTGTCAAATTTCAGTTAAATCGGATTATAAATGCGTCTTTTTTGGGGCCAAGACTTTAAATCGAGATATCGGTCTATATGGCAGCTATATCCAAATCTTGATCGACCTGAGTGAAATTGAAAAAGGATGTCGAATAGCCCAACACAACTCACTGTGCCAAATTGTGGCGACAACGGACAATAAATGCGCTTTTTCTGGCCCCAAAACCTAAAACCGAGAGATCGGTCTATATGGCAGCTATATCCAAATCTTGACCAATCTGTGCCATAATGCAGAACTATGTCAAGAGGTTTAACCTAACCCAATGTCCCAAATTTCGGCGACATCGGACAATAAATGCACTTTTATGGGCCTCAGACCCTAAATGGGAGGATCGGTCTATATGACAGCTATATCCAAATCTAGACCGATCTGAGCCAAATTGACAAAAGATGTCGAAGGGCCTAACATAACTCACTGTCCTAAATTTCAGCAAAATCGGATAATAAATGTGACTTTTATGGGCCTAAGACCCTAAATCGGAGGATCGGTCTATATGGCAGCTATATCCAAATCTAAACCGATCTGAGCCAAATTGACAAAGGATATCTAAGGGCCTAACACAACTCACTGTCCCAAATTTCAGCAAAATCGGATAATAAATGTGGCTTTAATGGGCCTAAGACCCTAAATCGGAGGATCGGTCTATATGGCAGCTATATCCAAATCTAGACCGATCTGAGCCAAATTGACAAAGGATATCTAAGGGCCTAACACAACTCACTGTCCTAAATTTCAGCAAAATCGGATAAAAATCTGGCTTTTGTGGGCCTAAGACCCTTATCCGGAGGATCGGTCTATATGGCAGCTATATCCAAATCTGAACCGATCTGGGCCAAATTGACAAAGGATGTTGAGGAGCCTTACGCAGCTCACTGTCTTAAATTTCAGCAAAATTGGATAAAAAATGTGGCTTTAATGGGCCTAAGACCCTAAATCGGAGGATCGGTCTATATGGCAGCTATATCCAAATCTAGACCGATCTGAGCCAAATTGACAAAGGATGTCTAAGGGCCTAACACAACTCACTGTCCCAAATTTCATCAAAATCGGATAATAAATGTGACTTTTATGGGCCTAAGACCCTAAATCGGAGGATCGGTCTATATGGCAGCTATATCCAAATCTAAACCGATCTGGGCCAAATTGACAAAGGATGTCGAAGGGCCTAACACAACTCACTGTCCCAAATTTCAGCTAAATCGGATAATAAATGTAGCTTTTATGGGCCTTACACCATAAATCCGAGGATCAATCTATATGGCAGCTATATCCAAATCTGGACCGATCTGAGCCAAATTAACGAAGGATGTCGATGGACCTTTCGTAATTCACTGTCCCGAATTTCATCAAAATCGGATAATAAATGTGACTTTTATGGGCCTAAGACCCTAAATCGGAGGATCGGTCTATATGGCAGCTATATCCAAATCTGAACCGATCTGAGCCAAATTAATGAAGGATGTCGATGGCCCTTACATAATTTACTGTCCCGAATTTCATCAAAATCCGATAACAAATGTGGCTTTTGTGGGCCTAAGACCCTTAACCGGAGGATCGGTCTATATGGCAGCTATATCCAAATCTGAACCGATCTGGGCCAAATTGACGAAGGATGTCGAAGAGCCTAACGCAACTCACTGTTTCAAATTTCAGCAAAATCGGATAATAAATGTGGCTTTTATGGGCCTCAGACCCTAAATGGGAGGATCGGTCTATATGACAGCTATATCCAAATCTTGATCGACCTGAGTGAAATTGACAAAGGATGTCGATGGGCATAACACAATTCACTGTCCCAAATTGTGGCGACATCGGACAATAAATGCGCTTTTTCTGGCCCCAAAACCTAAAACCGAGAGATCGGTCTATATGGCAGCTATATCCAAATCTTGACCAATCTGTGCCATAATGCAGAACTATGTCAAGAGGTTTAACCTAACCCAATGTCCCAAATTTCGGCGACATCGGACAATAAATGCACTTTTTATGGGCCTCAGACTCTAAATGGGAGGATCGGTCTATATGACAGCTATATCCAAATCTAGACCGATCTGAGCCAAATTGACAAAGGATGTCGAGAAGCCTAACACAACTCACTGTCCCAAATTTCAGCTAAATCGGATAATAAATGTAGCTTTTATGGGCCTTACACCATAAATCGGAGGATCAATCTATATGGCAGCTATATCCAAATCTGGACCGATCTGAGCCAAATTAACGAAGGATGTCGATGGGCCTTACGTAATTCACTGCCCCAAATTTCAACAAAATCGGATAATAAATGTGGCTTTTATGGGCCTAAGACCCTAAATCGGCGGATCGGTCTATATGGGGGCTATATCAAGATATAGTCCGATATAGCCCATCTTCGAACTTAACCTGCTTATGGACAAAAAAAGAATCTGTAAAAAATTTCAGCTCAATATCTCTATTTGTGAAGACTGTAGCGCGATTTCAACAGACAGACGGACAGACGGACGGACATGTCTAGATCGTCTTAGATTTTTACGCTGATCAAGAATATATATACTTTATAGGGTCGGAAATGAATATTTCGATGTGTTGCAAACGGAATGATAAAATTAATATACCCCCATCCTTCGGTGGTGGGTAAAAAAATACGGCTTACAGGGGCTCAAGAAGTCGATTCGGGTTCTTGACCGATTTGGTCAAGTTGTTGGAAGTCATTACAGAACACTATGTGTACAATTTCAGGCAAATTAAATGAAAATTGAGGCTACCAGAGGGTCAAGAAGTCAAATAGGGAGATCAGTTTATCTACGAACTATATCCAAATCCGATCCAATATGGCCAATTTTTAATCCCCAACGATCTATGTAAATATTAAAGATCTGTGCAAAATTTCAATGCTTACGGCCGCTATCGTGATTTCGACAGAGGGACGGACTAGATCGACTATGAATGTCGAGACGATCAAGAAATTATATACCTTATGGGGCCCTAGGTCAATATTTCGTCTAATTACAAACGGAATGACTGGATTAGTATACCCCCATCCTATGGTGGTGGGTATAATAAGATTTAAGACGCATGCGTTACTAGGAAGACAAATTTAAAGTTGAGTATAACGTGAATATATTTTCACTAAGAAAATTCTTATATCGCAGATTTTTAATACAGACATAATTTTTGTTATAACTAGTAGCGAATAGTTTAACCTACATAGTTGTTCGTTTGCTCTCCAAAGCACTTCGTTTTTCCCATCATTTTAAGTTTTCATACCTGCTGGTAAAGGATCCGTTATGATTATTTTGTAATTTTGATGTATCTACCATTATCTTAAAAGTATATATATTATGGTTGTTTCTTTCAGTTTCTGTGCATAAAACTAAATTCTCCAAAGAACTTGACATATGTGATCCATACTGGAGTGTTTATAAAATTCGGCCCAGCTGAACTTAAGGCGCTTCTACATGTTTATTGGTTACACATTGGTTGATTTTCGAGGCACTATATTTTAAGCAAGAAAATATAAAATATAAACTGGAAATACACCAGCATCTGATTTCATCAACCAAAAGCAGTGAATAGTAATAATTCTATAATATTGTTTTTTATACCCACCACCGAAGGATGGGGGTATATTCATTTTGTCATTCCGTTTGCAACACATCGAAATATCCATTTCCGACCCTATGAAGTATATATATTCTTGATCAGCGTAAAAATCTAAGACGATCTAGCCATGTCCGTCCGTCTGTCTGTTGAAATTACGCTACAGTCTTTAAAAATAGATATATTGAGCTGACATTTTGCACAGATTCTTTTTTTGTCCATAAGCAGGTTAAGTTCGAAGATGGGGTATATCGGACTATATCTTGATATAGCCCCCATATAGACCGATCCGCCGATTTAGGGTCTTAGGCCCATAAAAGCCACATTTATTATCCGATTTTGTTGAAATTTGGGACAGTGAGTTATGTTAGGCTTCTCGACATCCTTTGTCAATTTGGACCCAGATCGGTCCAGATTTGGATATAGCTGCCATATAGATCGATCCTCCGATTTATGGTGTAAGGCCCATAAAAGCCACATTCATTATCCGATTTTGCTGAAATTTGGGACAGTTAGATGTGTTAGGCCCTTTGACATATTTCTTTAATTTGGTTCAGATCGGTTCAGATCGGTTCAGATTTGAACATAGCTGCCATATAGACCGATTTCTTGATTTATGGTTTTGGGCCCATAAAATGCTCATTTATTGCCCGATGTCCCCGAAATTTGGAACAGTGAGTTAAGTTAAGCCCCTTGACATACATCTGCAATATCGCACAGATCGGTCCAGATTTGGATATAGCTGTCATATAGACCGATATCTAGGTTTAAGGTTTTGGGGCCATAAAAGACGCATTTATTGTCCGATGTCGCTGAAATTTGAGACAGTGAGTTTGGTTAAGCTCTTCGACGTCCTTCTTAAATTTTGCCTAGATCGGTCCAGATTTGAATATAGCTGCCATATAGACCGATCTCTGGATTTTAGGTTTAGGGCCCATAAAAGAGGCATTTATTGTCGAAATTTGGGACAGTGCTTAGTGTTAGGCTCTTCGACATGTTTATGCAACTTGGCCCAAATCGGTCCAGATTTGGATATAGCTGCCATGTAGACCGATATCTCGATTTAAAGTCTTGGCCCCATAAAAGGCGCATTTATAATCCGTTTTCACTGAAATTTGACACAGTGACTTATGATCGGCTTTTCGACATCCGTGTCGTATATAGTTCAGATCGGTATGAGGTAGATGAGTATAAGGTATGAAATTTTCACCGAATTTTGATGTAAGGTGGTTTACATATATACCCGAGGTGGTGGGTATCCAAAGTTCGGCCCGGCCGAACTTAACGCCTTTTTACTTGTTTTTTTTTTTTTCATTCCACAATGTTATTCTCCTCCTTTATCATTCATTCAAAAATTTCTCCGAACAACAAAATTACTAATGGAGACTAACTCTGAGTCAGCATAGCTTGACATTTGCAGTAAATTTCATTAAAATAATGGTACTGAAACAATAAAACATTTGCTTCCTGATTTTTGTAACACCCACTTCCCAATTATCTTTACAACAACAGGAAGACAATCATATCCCAACAGGCCAAAAGTCAACCCTTTCCAAGTATTTGAGAAACGGAAAGTGCCAATAAAGTAAAGGGTGTAATTAAAATAAGTTTTGACTTTTAGCCACAATCATAAAATCGTCAACTTCCAAGTCGCAAAAAACTCATTTTTTTTTAAGGAAAAAAAAAAAGTCATATAAAAAACATAGGAAAATAACATCGAGAATTCTTAAAAAACTGACGTAATTCTCATATCTGGTGAAGGCCATACGTAGATGGGTATGCCAAAAGAAAACATACATCATGTCCTCGTACACATACACTACACGAATTTTATGACGGTCCACACGCTCTAAAAATGCATACAAGCATCCGTACTTGGTGATGCGCTGTAATCTTGACTTTTGCCACCCAGGGCCAAATTACTCTTTTTTCCTCAAAATTGTTATAAATATTATACAACAACCTTTTCGGTGATGTTGACCTTCTTTTTGTTGTTGTCTTTCTTAATTGACTTACTGGTTGGCCGCTTGGGACAGCCCTCTGGCAAAACGATGTTAGCCCTTTGTTGTTGTGTTCCTTTTCGGGTTAGAAGTCAAGGCATGGGTTTATGACCGCCCAGTGTAATAAAATCGCTTAGAATGCGCTTTGCTTTCGTTTTTTCGCTACGCTAATCGGTCGTTTTTTTATAACTTAAAGGAATTAGTGGCTACCTAAGCACGTGATTTATTATCTAATCCCAGGATGATCCTACCTAAGCTACAGATAATCCCAGGATAATAATTACCATACCTGTGCAACATGTATGCCAACACACAGGGCCTCTTGCTCTTACTCAATATGATTGTCTCTTTCTGACATGCAACTCTTTATGAGCAGATTCAGTGTTTTTTGCCATTGGCAAGTCGCTCTTTTTTCCGTTAATCCTCTTCGCTAATCCTCGGAGTGCAAAAAACTTAATCCATATTTTAATCCGGGATTTAAGTTCAAGCAAAAAACAACGCGTCCAGAGCACCTTTCGCCTTTTGGGCAACACATTTGCCTTGGGCTGCCAAATGTCTTGCGAGTAATTAAAATGTAAAATTTTTGGAAATTCAGAAAATTTATTTCACTTTAAGGCAAAAAATAAACATTGGCCATGGTTTAAAAAAATGACCAGGCCGGCCACTGAGTGACAATCGATAAGCAAGGATTAGTGTTTTTTTTCAAACGTCTATGGAGGATTAAGTGAGTTTTTTAGTCACAATGAAAAAAAATGTATCCTTTAATCTCTTTACGATTACTTAACCGTTTTCTTTTTCTAGGACCCAGGCAAGAGAGAAAAGAAAGGAGAAACGCTTTAGCCATTTTTTTCATGTGAATCTCATTATGACTTTTTGAATGTTATTTGCAAGATTTTAAGAACATACCTTTTGTTTGTTTTTGACTTTTGAAACATTGACCGTAATTCTTGAAAATAACCCGCATTGAATCCTTTGTTTAGTTTTTTTAAGGCTTGCAAAAAAATTTGGTAATTTTTTTCCCTTGGCTTCCTAGGAACTTTCGTACGGCGGTGATGAAATATTGCGGGATATGTGGATTAAGTAATTTTCTACACAATTATTAAGATATTTTATTTCTAGAAGGGCTAGCTTAAAAAGGGAAAGGTTTGATAGTCATTTTTGGTAATTGCTCCTGTTGTTTATGCGAGTAATCTTATATTTAACAAGTAAAAAGGCATTAAGTTCGGCCGGGCCGAACTTTGGATACCCACCACCTCGGGTATATATATAAACCACCTTTCGTCAAAATCCGGTGAAAATGCATACCTTATGCCCCATAGCAGCTATATCGAAATATGTTCCGATTTGGACCAAATACTTATAAGTACAAGTCATTTTTGAACTGTGTAAAACAAAATTTTGCTCTTTTTTTAGTAGCTATATCTAAAAATAAACCGCTCTGAACCATAAACGACACGGACGTCGAAAAGCCTAGCATACGTCACTGTGTCAAATTTCAGTGAAATCGGATTATAAAAGCGCCTTTTATTGGGCCAAGGCTTTTCATCGAGATATGGGTCTGTATGGCAGCTATATCCAAATCTGGACCGATTTCAACCAAGTTGCAGATACATGCGCCTTTTATGGGCTCAAAACCTTAAATCGAGAGATCGGTCTATATGGCAGCTATATCCAAAACTAGACCGATCTGAGCCAAACTGGCGAAGGATGTCGAAGGGGCTAAGACAACTCACTGTCCCAAATTTCAGCAAAATCGGATAATAAATGTGGCTTTTATGAGTCTAAGACCCTAAACCGGAGGATCGGTCTATATGGCAGCTATATCCAAAACTAGACCGATCTGAGGCAAATTGGCGAAGGATGTTGAAGGGGCTAAGGCAACTCACTGACACAAATTTCAGCAAAATCGGATAATAAATGTGGCTTTTATGAGTCTAAGACCCTAAATCGGAGGATCGGTCTATATGGCAGCTATATCCAAATCTGGACCGATCTGAGCCAAATTGACGAATAATGTTGAAGGGCTTAACACAACTCCACGTCCCAAATTGCAGCAAAATCGGATAATAAATGTGGCTTTTATGGGCCTAAGACCCTGAATTGGAGGATCGGTCAATATGGCAGCTATATCCAAAACTGGACCGATCTGGGCCAAATTGGCGAAGGCTATCGAAGGGGCTAAGACAACTGACTGTCCCAAATTTCAGCAAAATCGGATAATAAATGTGGCTTTTATGGGTCTAAGACCCTAAATCGGAGGATCGGTCTATATGGCAGCTATATCCAAATCTGGACTGATCTGAGCCAAATTAACGAAAGATGTCGGAGGGCCTAACATAACTCACTGCCCCAAATTTCAGCAAAATCGGATAATAAATTTGGCTTTTATGGGTCTAAGACCCTGAATCGGAGGATCGGTCTATATGGCAGCTATATCCAAATCTGGACCCATCTGGGCCAAATTAACAAAGGATATCGAAGGGCCTAAGACAACTCACTCTCCCAAATTTCAGCAAAATCGGATAATAAATGTGGCTTTTATGGGCCAAAGACCCTAAATCGGCGGATTGGTCTATATATCAGCTATATCCAAATCTGAACCGATCTGAGCCATATTGACGGAGGATGTCTAGGGTCCTATGGCAACGTACCGTCCAAAATTTCAGCAAAATCGGATAATAAATGTGGCTTTTATGGGCCTAAGACCCTGAATTGGAGGATCGATCTATATGGCAACTATATCCTAATCTGAAGCGATCTAAGCCATATTGACGGAGGATGTCGAAGGGCTTGACACAACTCCACGTCCCAAATTGCAGCAAAATCGGATAATAAATGTGGCTTTTATGGGCCTAAGACCCTGAATTGGAGGATCGGTCAATATGGCAGCTATATCCAAAACTGGACCGATCTGGGCCAAATTGGCGAAGGCTGTCGAAGGGGCTAAGACAACTGACTGTCCCAAATTTCAGCAAAATCGGATAATAAATGTGGCTTTTATGGGTCTAAGACCCTAAATAGGAGGATCGGTCTATATGTCAGCTATATCCAAATCTGGACCGATCTGAGCCAAATTGACGAATAATGTCGAAGGGCTTGACACAACTCCATGTCCCAAATTTCAGCAAAATCGGATAATAAATGTGGCTTTTATGGGCCTAAGACCCTAAATCGGCGGATCAGTCTGTATGGCAGCTATATCCAAATCTGGACCGATCTGAGCCATATTGACGAACGATGTTAAGGGGCCTTACACAACTTATTGTCCCAAATTTTAGCAAACTCGGATAATAAATGTGGCTTTTATTGGCCTAAGACCCTTAATCGGCGAATCTGTCTATATGGGGTCTATATCAAGATATAGTCCGATATAGCTCATCTTCGAACTTAACCTGCTTATGGACAAAAAAAAAAAAAAAGAATCTGTGCAAAATTTCAGCTCAATATCTCTATTTTTGAAGACTGTAGCGTGATTTCAACAGACAGACGGACAGACGGACGGACATGTCTAGATCGTCTTAGATTTTTACGCTGATCAAGAATATATATACTTTATAGGATCGGAAATGGATATTTCGATGTGTTGCAAACGGAATGACAAAATGAATATACCCCCATCCTTCGGTGGTGGGTATAATAAATGATATATAGATATATAAGAATAGAGCACTTTGCTGATATATTTTCAGGGCTTAGTGTTTGGGGGACCACTCCAATCCCCCAAAACACCCCTAAATCTGACATAAGACGACCATGTTAATGTGGAGCTTAAAAGAAAGGTATTGGAGGGTAGAGCAAGAATTGATACCCATTTTCGGGATCAATTTTCTGAGAGTCTACCCCTTTCCCAAAATACCCCACATACCGCAATTTTTTAGTGACCATCGCAATATGGGGCTCAAATAAAGGTATTTGGAAGTAGAATACGAATTTGATATCCAAATGAAGGACCATGTATTAAGGGCATCACCCCTTCCCCAAAGGGTTAAAATTTTTCGACCATGCTCAAATGAAAGGTATTTGAGATTAGAAAACGAATTTGATAACCTTTTTTGGGACCATGTGTAAACTCCTCTTAAGGCAATGGCAATATGTGATTTAAATAAATGGTATTTGAGAGAAGAGCACGATGCTGATATTTTTTCAGGGCCAAGTATCTGGGGGACCACCTCTCGCCCGGAAACACCACTAAATCAGACATCAAGAAAATATCGGGCTTAAATGAAGTATTTTAAGTATTGGGTACACCTTACATCCAAACTTAAATTCGTAGACCAATAAAGATCATATGGGACTCAGATGAAGGCACTTATATTGTTAAACTGTTAGTCAAGCGATATACTATTTTCGTAGCATGGTATTTTACTAAAAGATCTTTAATTTCCGAAAATAAATATTCCAAGGAAACTTTTGTTCCATATAAAGTAAAAGAAGGCGCAGCGGAGCGGCCCCAGGTCAGCTAGTATAATATAATATTAACATTATGAAAGACCAAATATAGGATAGCATTTTTGCTTATGACACTTAACTTCTGGGTACGACTTCTGGCCAGCACAAATTTTTAGCGGTGTTTATTCCTTACTAAATCTGGCGACATATTTGAAGCATTTAGCCGATGCACAGTGGGATGGAAAAAAAATAAGTGGAAATATGTCTAACATTTTAGAACGGATGAATATATCTTCATGAAATTCTACATGGTTGTAGCTGAGGTGTTATCCAGTTTATAAGCAGGGCGCTAAGAGACTAGCCTCTGCAAAAATAAAAAAAAAATTGTTTGTCAAATTTCTTACATATTACAAAAATATCCACATAGGTCTGTTTTTTGTAGGACATTTCAAGCACTTTCCAGCAAAGAAAAGTTTTTGAAAATTGGACCATAAATGCGCTTTTAACAGCTCGAACAAAATTTTGTAGGGCCGAGGTAACCAACTTTTAAGGCCCATCAATGGGCCCCTGGGACTTCTAGGGCCCTGAAATTTTGCATATAAACCTTAGCAATAACCATGTAAAATTTAATCAAAAAATCTCTATTCGTTCCAAAATGGCAGACTTTTATCCACTTATTTTTATTCCCACCACCAAAAGATGGGGGTATATTCATTTTGCCATTCCGTTTGCAACACATCGAAATATTCATTTCCGACCCTATAAAGTATATATATTCTTGATCAGCGAAAAAATCTAAGACGATCTAGACATGTCCGTCTGTCTGTCTGTTGAAAACACGCTAGTCTTCAAAAATAGAGATATTGGGCTGAAACTTTGCACAGATTCTTTTTTTGTCCATAAGCAGGTTAAGTTCGAAGATGGGCTATATCGGACTATATCTTGATATAGTCCCCATATAAACCGATTCGCCGATTTAGGGTCTTAGGCCCATAAAAGCCACATTTATTATCCGATTTTGCTGAAATTTGGGACTGTGAATTGTCTTAGGCCCTTTGACATCCTTCGTTAATTTGGCCCAGATCGGTCCCAATTTGAATATAGCTGCCATATAGACCGATCCTCCTATTTAGGGTCTTAGGCCCATAAAAGCCACATTTATTATCCGATTTTGCTGAAATTTGGCACAGCGAGTTGTGTTGGACCCTCCGACTTCCTTCGATAAATTGGCCCAGATCGGTTCAGATTTGGATATAGCTGCCATATAGACCGATCCTCCGGTTAAGAGTCTCAGGCCCATTAAAGCCGCATTTATTATCCGATTTTGCTGAAATATGGGACAGTGAGTTACGTTGGGCCCTTCGACATCCTCCGTCAATTTGGCCCAGATCTGTCCAAATTTGGATATAGCTGCCATATAGACCGATCCTCCAATTTAGGGTCTTAGGCCCATTAAAGCCCCATTTATTATTCGATTTTGCTGAAATTTGGGTCAGTGAGTTGCCTTAGACCCTTCGACATCTTTCTTCATTTTGGCACTATCGGTTCAGATTTGGATATAGCTACCATATAGACCGATCCTCAGATTTAGGGTCTTAGGCCCATTAAAGCTGCATTTATTATCCGATTTTGCTGAAATGTGGGTCAGTGAGTTGCCTTAGGCCCTTCGACATCTTTTTTCAATTTGGCACTGATCGGATATAGCTGCCATATAGACCGATCTCTCGGTTGAACAATGACTTGTTCTTATAAGCATTTGGTCTAAATCGTTTGATGCATTTTCACTGGATTTTGACGAAAGGTTGTTTACATATATACCCGAGGTGGTGGGTATCCAAAGTTCGGCCCGGCCGAACTTAACGCCTTTTTACTTGTTTTTTTTTTTTTTTCATCCCACTATACGATGTGAGTATGCATTAAAATGTAGGTCACTTATAAATCAGCTTCAACTTGAATCGGACAGAACTTATTAATATGAGACAAATATCTTAGCTGTGCCTTAATGGGATGTTCAAGCGAAAACCAATCTACCTTTTTACATGGCAACTTACCTCACAAATGTTGCCAGCATTAGAAAGGGAAAGCCATCGCTGAAAATTTTTATACCCTCCACAATAGGATAGGGGGTATACTAATTTCGTCATTCTGTTTGTAACTACTCGAAATATTCGTCTGAGACCCCATAAAGTATATATATTCTTGATCGTCGTGACATTTTATGTCGATCTAGCCATGTCCGTCCATCTGTTCGTCCGTCCGTCCGTGTGTCTATCGAAAGCTCGCTAACTTCCGAAGGAGTAAAGCTAGCCCCTTGAAATTTTGCACAAATACTTCTTATTAGTGTAGGTCGGTTGGTATTGCAAATGTGCCATATCGGTCCATGTTTTGATATAGCTGCCATATAAACCGATCTTGGGTCTTGACTTCTTGAGCCTCTAGAGTGCGCAATTCTTATCCGATTGGAATGAAATTTTGCACGACGTGTTTTGCTATGATATCCAACAACTGTGCCAAGTATGGTTCAAATCGGTCCATAACCTGATATACCTGCCATATCAACCGATCTTGGGTCTTGACTTCTTGAGCCTCTAGCGTGCACAATTCTTATCCGATCAGATTGAAATTTTGCACGACGTGTTTTGCTATGCTATCCAACAACTGTGCCAAGTATGGTTCAAATTGGTCCATAACATGATATAGCTGCCATATCAACCGATCTTGGGTCTTGACTTCTTGAGCCTCTAGAGTGCGCAATTCTTATCCGATTGGAATGAAATTTTGCACGACGTGTTTTGCTACGATATCCAATAACTGTGCCAAGTATGGTTCACATCGGTCTATAGCCTGATATAGCTGCAATATAAACCGCTCTTGGGTCTTGACTTCTTGAGCCTCTGGAGTGCGCAATTATTATACGATTTGCCTGAAATATTGTACGACGGATTCTCTCATGACCGTCAACATACGTGTTTATTATGGTCTGAATCGGTATATAGCCCGATACAGCTCCCATATAAATCGATCTCTCTATTTTACTTCTTGAGCCCACAAAGGGCGCAATTCTTATTCGAATTGGCTGACATTTTACACAGGTCTCCAACATGTAATAATATAATAATAGCAGAGCAAATCTTTTCTTATATCCTTTTTTGCCTAAGAAGAGATGCCGGGAGAAGAACTCGGAAAATGCGATCCATGGTGGAGGGTATGTAAGATTCGGCCCAGCCGAACTTAGCGCGCTTTTACTTGTTTGTAGGACATTTCAAGCACTTTCCAGCAAAGAAAAGTTTTTGAAAATCGGACCATAAATGCGTTTTTAACAGCTCGAACAAAATTTTGTAGGGCCGAGGTAACCAACTTTTAAGGCCCATCAATGGGCCCCTGGGACTTCTAGGGCCCTGAAATTTTGCATATAAACCTTAGCGATAACCATGTAAAATTTAATCAAGATATCTCTATTCGTTCCAAAATGGCAGACTTTTATCCACTTATTTTTATTCCCACCACCGAAGGATGGGGGTATATTCATTTTGTCATTCCGTTTGCAACACATCGAAATATCAATTTTCGACCCTATAAAGTATATATATTCTTGATCAGCGTAAAAATCTAAGACGATCTAGACATGTCCGTCCGTCTGTCCGTCTGTCTGTTGAAATCACGCTTCAGTCTTTAAAAAAAAGATATTAAGCTGAAATTTTGCACAGATTCTTTTTTTGTCCATAAGCAGGTTAAGTTCCAAGATGGGCTATATCGGACTATATCTTGATATAGCCCCCATATAGACCGATCCGCCGATTTAGGGTCTTAGGCCAATAATAGCCTCATTTATTATCCGATTTTGCTAAAATTTGGGACAGTGAGTTGCGTTAAGACCTTTGACATCCTTCGTCAACTTGGCCCAGATCGGTCCAAATTTGGATATAGCTGCCATATAGACCGATCCTCCGATTTGTGGTGTAAGACCCATAAATGCCACATTCATTATCCGACTCTGCTGAAATTTGGGACAGTGAGTTGTGTTAGGCCCTTTGAGATATTTCTTCAATTTGGTCCAGATCGGTTCAGATTTGGATATAGCTGCCATATAGACCGATTTCTTGATATATGGTTTTGGGCTCATTTATTGTCTGATGTCGCCGAAATTTGGAACAGTTAGTTTAGTTAAGCCACTTGACATCTTTCTTCTATTTGGCCCTGATCGGTTCAGATTTGGATATAGCTGCCATATTGACAGCTATCTAGGTTTTAGGTGTTGGGCCCATAAAAGAGGCATTTATTGTCCGATTTCGCCGAAATTTGGGACAGTGCTTTGTGTTAGGCTTTTCGACATGTTTATGCAACTTGGCCCAAATCGGTCCAGATTTGGATACAGCTGCCATGTAGACCGATATCTCGATTTAAAGTCTTGGCCCCATAAAAGGCGCATTTATAATCCGATTTCACTGAAATTTGACAAAGTGACTTATGTTCGGCTTTACGACATCGTGTCGTATATAGTTCAGATCGGTATGAGGTATATGAGTATAAGGTATGAAATTTTCACCGAATTTTGATGAAAGGTGGTTTACATATATACCCGAGGTGGTGGGTATCCAAAGTTCGGCCCGGCCGAACTTAACGCCTTTTTACTTGTTTTAAAGGTAATTTTATATTTAAAACAATAACAATTTACAAAGTATTGGGTTGCCCAAAAAGTAATTGCGGATTTTTCATATAGTCGGCGTTGACAAATTTTTTCACAGCTTGTGACTCTGTAATTGCATTCTTTCTTCTGTCAGTTATCAGCTGTTACTTTTAGCTTGCTTTAGAAAAAAAGTGTAAAAAAAGTATATTTGATTAAAGTTCATTCTAAGTTTTATTAAAAATGCATTTACTTTATTCTTTAAAAAAATCCGCAATTACTTTTTGGGCAACCCAATATAAAAAATTTTTGGTTTTGTTTTCTTCAAAAATGTCTAGGTTTTTTTCTTTAATTCATTCTGACCACATGTGTCTCAGCTGACGGCTCATTGATTTTTTTGTGCAGATTCATTCAAAGCGAAGTCCAAAATTTTTATCATAAAAGTTGCATTAATTTTGATTTAAGCATGTGTGGAAATTATGATGGCTCAGTGGTGTGTGTCTTAAATTCAAAAATGTTCAATCGATTGTTTTCGCTTGAATATTTAATGACCGTGTTTTTGACTCTCCACTCACTCTTAACGCCATCATCACAATGATGAACAATTTTTTATTAAATTTTTCGCAATCTTTGCTATCAAGCCACTTTTTTTTAGATTTCTAGACAACTAGCTAGCTTTATAGGGAAACTTTTTATTATTATTTGCTTATCACAAAATTTTGTTTTATTTTTATTTATCCAAGATTGATGTATTTTTACGCGGAAGCCTTTGCCACATGAAACTGTGCGCTGTTATTTTTATTGTTTTTAGCCATTTCTACAATTTTTCAGCCTCTTTATGCTTTTTGTTGAGTCGTGGATCCCCTTTGAGATATTTGACTAATATTTCATCTCATAGTCAAACTTATCAAATCGAATCAGTTAGTTTTTGATAGATTGTCAATTAGGCATTTGGGGTGTTGACCCTGCTTAAATAAAAGAAACCTACAGGTTTTATATTGGCAGCAGGAAACTTCAAACCAAATACTGGGATGTATAAGTTTAGGTAACATTAATATCGAATAATATTAATATCGAAAGATTTGATATTGATGCTTCCTGGAAATTAGATGCAATCTTGAAAATTTTCGGAATACACAAATCAAACATTTAAAAAATTTTTTTTAAATTTTTTTTTTATACCCGTCATTCCATTTGCAAGACGTCAAAATGTCCATTTCCTACAAAGTATATTTATTTCTGATCGTCGTAAAACTCTACAACGATTTGACGATGTCCATGTGTCTGTCCGTCAGTTGTAATCACACTAGAGTCTTTAAAAATGTAGATATTGAGATGAAATTTTGCGTATTTCTCCTATACGCAGATTAAGTTCTTGAATGGGCCAAAATCGGACAATATTTAGATATAGCTGCTATAGATATAGACCGATCTGCCTATTGAGAGTTTTAAGCCCATGATCAGTGAGTTGTTTTAATCCTCCCGACATCTTGCTCAAATATGGTTCAGATCCAACTATATTTAGATAAGTTAATGGCATACACCGCACAGCCACGGAATGACTAGGTATACTAATCTAGTCATTCCGTTTGTAATACCTTGAAATATTGATCTAGGACCCCGTAAAGTTGATATATTCTTGATCGTCTCGACATTCTAAGTCGATCTAGAAATGTCCGTCCGTCCGTCTGTTGAAATCACGATAGCGGTCGAACGCGTAAAGCTAGCCGCACAGGTCGTTGGAGATTGCAAATGAGCGATATCCGTCAAGATTTAGATATAGCTCCCATATAACCGATCTCCCGAATGGACATCTTGAGCCTCCGAAAGCCGCAATATTTACTTAAGGTGGTTTTAAAGATCATTGTAAAAAGATTTTTTTGGGAAGAAAACCAATATTTCATGTTGTCTACTACCCTCCACCATAGATCGCATATGTCGAGTTCTTTTCCCGATATCTCTTTTTAGGCAAAAAGAGGGATCGGTTTATATATGGCGCTATATCTGTTTATAGACCGATTCAGATCATGCGAGGCATGGATGTTGGAAGACTGGATTCAAGTCTTTCTTCTAAATTTTAGCTAAATCGGATGAGATTTGAGGCTTCTAAGGGCTCAAGAAGTCAAATCCGGTTATAGGTTTATATGGGGGCTATGTCTGTTTATGGACCGATTCCGATTTTACTTGGCGTGGATGTTGGAAGACATAAATTAGGTCATTCTTCCAAATTTAAGTGAAATGGGATGAAAATTGAGGCTTCTAAGGGCGCAAGAGTTCAAATCCGAGAATCGGTTTATATGGTGACTATATCTGTTTAAAGACCAATTTGGATCTTACCTGGCATGGATGTTGGAAATCATGACACAATTTCAGCCAAATTGGATGAAAACTGTGACCTTTAAGGTCTTAAGAAGACAAATCCTGGGATCGGTTTATATAGGGGCTATATCCAAACCTGAACCGATATGGAATATTTGCAATCCCAACGACCTACATTAATAGGAAGTATCTATTCAAAATTTCAAGCGGCTAGCTTTACGCGTTAGACTGCTATCGCTATTTCGACAGACGGATATGGCTAGATTTCCAGGTGTTACAAATAGAATTACGGGATTTATTTAATTATTCCCACCACCATTGGATGGGGTATATCCAAAGGTGGTGGGTATAATTAGAAAGTAAGAGATGTAAAGAAAGTAAAAGAAGGCCCTGTCCAACTAGTAAAATATAAAAAATAATAAAAAGAATTTTTTTTTTAATTTTTATTTAAAATTATCCTTAGAAAAATTTCCTTAGAAAAATTAAAAAAAAAAATCTTTTTATTATTTTTTATATTTTACTAGTTGGTTAATTGTGAATATATAAAATTTCATCCAAATTGAATTGAAGGTCAAGCGTAAGGTTTTCTTGAAAAATAGTTATTGAAAATTGCCAAAAAAAAAGTTTTTTATAAAAAACTTTAAAAATCTTTAAGCGAAATGTAGTGTCGCCAAATTCACTGAGCAGGCACAAAAAATTTAATTGACAATATGGCTTGAAAAAAAAAAATTCGAGGTAGGCTGAGCAAAGTTCATCTTTAGAATATTTTTCACTGAAATATAAATAGTTTGAAAAAAAACTCTAAAATCTAGTTTAAACAAAAAATTTTGTTGAAATTTTCTCTTTCGGAAAAATTGTAGTGAAATTTTGTCTTTAAAAAAATAATTTCGGGGGCCCGGCTTGAAAAGAATGTTACGCTAAATTATTAGAATTTTGTTTATATGAAAAATTGTGATGAATTTTTGTCTTTAAAAATATTACGCTGAAATTTTGTCTTTAGAAAAATGTCGGGCCCATTGGCTACGTCCCTGGCTGCCATATAGACCGATCTTCCCATTTAGGGACTTAATCCTATAAAAAGCGGATTTGTTGCCATAAAAATTTTCGGAACCTGAATAAAATATGACCCATACCAGTCCCCATTTGAATTTTACTGTGGATATGGTAGTGGAGTTGTTATAAAAGAAGATAGTTAATATATCCATTATAATGGGTATACAAAGTTCGACATGGGCGAACTTAACACGTTTTTATATCCTCCACCATAAGATGTGGGTATACTAATTTCGTCATTCCGTTTGTAACACCTAGAAATATTCGTCTAAGACCCCATAAAGTACATATATATTTGATCGTCATGACATTTTAAGTCGATCTAGCTATGTCCGTCCGTCCCTATGTCTGTCGAAAGCACGCAAACTTTCGAAGGAGTAAAGCCAGGCGCTTGAAATTTTGCACAAATACTTGTTATCAGTGTAGGTCGGTTGGGATTGTTAATGGGCCAAATCGGTCTATGTTTTTATATAGCTGACATATCTGGCCCATTCATGGACCTAACCTGCGTATAGAAAAAACAAGTAAAAGCGTGCAAAGTTCGCCCGGGCCGAATCTTATATACCCTCCACCATGGATCGCATTTGTCGAGTTCTTTTCCGGCATCTCTTCTTAGGCAGAAAAGGATATAAGAAAAGATTTCCTCTACTATTAGAGCGATATCAAAATATGGTCCGGTTTGGACCACAATTTGATTATATGTTGAAGTCCTGTGTAAAATGTCAGCCAATTCGAATAAGAATTGCGCCCTTTGGGGGCTCAAGAAGTAAAATAGAGAGATCGATTTATAAGGGAGCTGTATCGGGCTATAGACCGATTCAGACCATAATAAATATGTATGTTGATGGTCATGAGAGAATCCGTCGCACAAAATTTCAGGCAAATCGGATAATAATTGTGACCTCTACAGGCTCAAGAAGTCAAGATCCCAGATCGGTTTATATGACAGCTATATCAGGTTATGAACCGATTTGAACCATACTCGGCACAGTTGTTGGATATCATAACAAAACACGTCGTGCAAAATTTCATTCCAATCGGATAAGTATAGCGCACTCTAGAGGCTCAAGATGTCAAGACTTAAGATCGGTTTATATGGCAGCTATATCAGGTTATGGACCGATTTGAACCATACTTGGCACAGTTGTTGGACATCATAACAAAACACGTCATGCAAAAATTTCATTCTAATCGAACAAGAATTGCGCACTCTAGAGGCTCAAGAAGTCAAGACCCAAGATCGGTTTATATGACAGCTATATCAGGTTGTGGACCGATTTGAACCATACTTCGCACAGTTATTAGATATCACAACAAAACAGGTCGTGGAAATTTCATTCCAATCGGATAAGAATTGCGCACTCTAGAGGCTCAAGAAGTCAAGACCCAAGATCGATTTATATGGCAGCTATATCAAAACATGGACCGATATGGCCCATTTACAATACCAACCGACCTACACTAATAAGAAGTATTTGTGCAAAATTTCAAGCGGCTAGCTTTACTCCTTCGTTCGTCCGTCCGTCCGTCCGTCTGTCCGTCTGTCTGTTGAAATCACGCTACAGTCTTTAAAAATAGAGATATTGAGCTGAAATTTTGCACAGATTCTTTTTTTGTCCATAAGCAGGTTAAGTTCGATGATGGGCTACATCGGACTATATCTTGATATAGCCCCCATATAGACCGATCCTCCGATTTAGGGTATTAGGCCCGTAAAAGCCACATTTATTATCCGATTTTGTTGAAATTTAAGACAGTGAGTTGTGTTAGGCCCTTCGGTATCCTTCGTCAATTTGGCACAGATCGGTCCAGATTTGGATGTAGCTGCCATATAGACCGATCCTCCGATTTAGGGTCCTAGGCCCATAAAAACCACATTTATTATCCGATTTAGCTAAAATTTGGGACAGTGAGTTGCGTTAGGCCCTTCGACATTCTCCGTCAATATGGCTCAGATCGGTTCAGATTTGGATATAGCTGCCATTAGACGATTCTCCAATTCAGGGTCATAGGCCCATAAAAGCTACATTTATTACCCGATGTTGCTGAAATTTGGGACAGTGAGTTGTGTAAGGCCCTTCGACATCCTTCGTCAATTTGGCTCAGATCGGTCCATATTTGGATATAGCTGCCATATAGACCGATCCGCCGATTTAGGGTCTTAGCCCCATAAAAGCCACATTTATTATCCGATTTTGTTGAAATTTGGGGCAGTGAGTTGCGTTGGGCCCTTCGACATCCTTCGTCAATTTGGCTCAGATGGGTCCAGATTTGGATATAGCTGCCATATAGATCGATCCTCCGATTTATGGTGTAAGGCCCATAAAAGCCTCATTCATTATCCGATTTTGCTGAAATTTGGGACAGTGAGTTGTGTTAGGCCTTTTGACATATTAATTTGTTCCAGATCGCTTCAGATTTGGATATAGCTGCCATATAGACCGATTTCTTGATTTATGGTTTTGGGCCCATAAAATGCTCATTTATTGTCCGATGTCGCCAAAATTTGGAACAGTGAGTTAAGTTAAGCCCCTTGACATACTTCTGCAATATCGCACAGATCGGTCCAGATTTGGATATAGCTGTCATATAGACCGATATCTAGGTTTTAGGTTTTGGGGCCATAAAAGACACATTTATTGTCCGATGTCGCTGAAATTTGGCACAGTGAGTTTGGTTAGGCTCTTCGACGTCCTTCTTAAATTTTGCCCAGATCAGTCCAGATTTGAATATAGCTGCCATATAGACCGTTCTCTCGATTTAAGGTTTAGGGCCCATAAAAGAGGCATTTATTGTCCGATTTCGCCGAAATTTGGGACAGTGCTTTGTGTTAGGCTTTTCGACATGTTTATGCAACTTGGCCCAAATCGTTTCAGATTTGGATATAGCTGTCATTTTGACCAATATCTCGATTTAAAGTCTTGGCCCCATAAAAGGCGCATTTATAATCCGATTTCACTGAAATTTGACACAGCGACTTATGTTCGGCTCTTCGACATCCGTATCGTATATAGATCGGTATGAGGTATATGAGTATAAGGTATGAATTTTCACCGAATTTTGATGAAAGGTGGTTTACATATATACCCGAGGTGGTGGGTATCCAAAGTTCGGCCCGGCCGAACTTAACGCCTTTTTACTTGTTTATGTTCCCAAGAACCTTAAATCGGGAGATTGGTATATATTGCAGCTACATCTCAATCTGGACCGATCTGGGCCGTAGTGAACACGGATGTCGGGCAGATTTATACAATTCGTTTAACAAATTTCAGAGATATCGGATAATAAATATACTTATTATGGGTCCAAGGCCTTAAATCGAGAGATCGGTCTATATGACAGCTATATCCAAATGTGGACTGATCTGGACGAAACTGAAGAAGAATGTCGAGTGGCCTAACACATTTCATTTCTTAAATTTCAGAAAAATCAGATAATAAATGTGGCTTTTGTGGGCCTAAGACCTTAAATTGAGCGATTAGCAGCTATATCCAAATCTAGACCGATCTGGGTCAAATTAAACAAGGATGTCAAGGGGCCTAACATAACATACTGCCCCGAAATCGAGCAATAAAAGCGCCTGTCATAGGCTTAAGACAATAAATCAGCATATCGGCATAATGGCAGCTATATACATATAAATATGGTGCAATATACACCATATTCGGGTCAGATGTCGAGGCTCTTAGTGCAACTGACTATTTTGGCAAAATCGGAGAATAAACGTGGTTTTTATGATCTTAAGACCCTAAAGCTAAAATCGGGCTGTATGGTAGCTATATCTAAATATGGCCCGACCTACACCATATTCGGGGCAGATGCTGGGAGTATTCGACTTTATCCAAATATGTTCCAATATAAACCACCTCTGGTTCGGGGGGCCTAATAAAACTCACTATGCCAAATTTCAGCGAGATGCGCCTGTTATAGGCTTAAGGCCCTAAATCGCCAGACCGGTCTATATGGCAGCTATATCCAAATATAGTCCAATCTGGCCCATTCATGGACCTAACCTGCGTATAGAAAAAATACGAGTCTGCGCAAAACTCCAACTCAATATCTCAATTTTTATACCCACCACCAAAGGATGGGGGTATATTCATTTTGTCATTCTGTTTGTAACTACTCGAAATATTCGTCTGAGACCCCATAAAGTATATATATTTTTGATCGTCGCGACATTTTATGTCGATCTAGCCATGTCCGTCCGTCTGTCTGTCGAAAGCACGCTAACTTCCGAAGGAGTAAAGCTAGCCGCTTGAAATTTTGCACAAATACTTCTTATTAGTGTAGGTCGGTTGGTATTGTAAATGGGCCATATCGGTCCATGTTTTGATATAGCTGTCATATAAACCGATCTTGGGTCTTGACTTCTTGAACCTCTAGAAGGCGCAAATCTCATCCGATTGGAATGAAATTTTTCACGACGTGTTTCGTTATGATATTTAACAACTGTGCCAAGCATGGTTCAAATCGGTCCATAACCTGATATAGCTGCCATATAAACCGATCTTGGGTCTTGACTTCTTGAGCCTCTAGAGTGCGCAATTCTTATCCGATTGTAATGAACTTTTGCACGACATGTTTTGTTATGATACCCAACAATTGTGCCAAGTATGGTTCAAATCGGTTAATAACCTGATATAGCTGTCATATAAACCGATCTTGGGTCTTGACTTCTTGAGCCTCTAGAGGACACAATTCTTATCCGATTTGAATGAATTTTTGGAAGAAGTATTTCGTTATGATATCCAACAACTTTGCCAAGTATGGTTGAAATCGGTTCATAACCTCATATAGCTGTCATATAAACAGATCTGGGGATTTGACTTCTTGAGCTTGTAGATGGCGCAATTCCTATCCGATTTGGCTGAAATTTTGCATGACGTTTTTTATTTTTACTTTCAACAACTGTGTCAAATAAGGTTTAAATCGGTTCATAACCTGATATAGCTGCCATATAAACCGATCTGGGATCTTGACTTCTTGAGCCTCTAGAGGTCGCAATTATTATCCGATATGCCTGAAATTTTGTACGTCGGATCCTCTCATGACCATCAACAAACGCGTTTATTATGTTCTGAATCGGTCTATAGCCCGATACAGATCCCATATAAATCGTTCTCTCTATTTTACTTCGTGAGCCCCAATGGGCGCAATTCTTATACGAATTTGCTGAAATTTTACACAGGTCTCCAACATATAATTTAATTGTGGTCCGAACCGGACCATATCTTGATATCGTTTTAAAGCAGAGCAACTCTTTTCTTATATCCTTTTTTGCCTAAGAAGAGATGCCGGGAAAAGAACTCGACAAATGCGATCCATGGTCGAGGGTATATAAGATTCGGCCCGGCCGAACTTAGCACGCTTTTATTTGTTTAAGACTGTAACGTGATTATAACTGACGGACACACGGGCGGACAGTCACACTGACATCGTTAAACCGTCTTAGAATTTCATGGAAATGGATATTGTGATGTGTTGCAAACGGAAGGACAAAATGAATATACCCCCATCCTTCGGTGGTGGATGCAAAAATGTATTGGAATGCAATTTCAGACTCATACAAGAAATTTAAATAGTTTAACAAAAACTTTTAACCTAAACAAATAACTTGCTCTTCAAATGAAATTGTCCTAATTAAATGAAATCATAAATAATATTTTTGACATATAATATTGCTTTAATTTTTAATAAATCAAATATTTCTCTAAATTTGCATAAATATTGGTTTTGTTAACAAAAATATTGATTATGAATATAAATTTATAATTTCAGACAACAATGACAAAAGCATTCAGGCAATAAAACTACCCCTAAGATTGTCTACCAAAAATTATCCCTTGCGTAGTGAATAAAAATTGCACATTTTTTGATACAGGCCTCCAACACAAAGGCATGTGCAAAAGGTTTTAAATTAACCATGACCACATAAATAATAATTATGAAGTCTTAAGTGATAATACGATTAATAACTATGAAAGAAAGGCAATGACTCTATTAACTTGTCAAGGCTTAGAAGAAAAATATTTGATTCCTGAAGATTAATATTCCAATGATGTTTTTCTTATTACCTTTGGCAAAATTAATATTGAAATCTGGGAAAAGGGATTTTTCATATTTTGGCTTTAAAGTCCCTCTGCTCTTAAGCAAACGAGTTAATGTGATATTCATGTTCTAGTCATTTTATTTTTAACAAATCTTATTCACAAAATTTCCCATGACAGCATAATAATCGTATATTAATTTCAAGCTTAACTATTGCACAGTTCTATGGTCTCTGTTGTCAGTACAGAGGATAAAATGGAGTAAAACATGAGCATCATTAAATGGCAGCAAGTATGGAAAACACCCGGGACTCACCAACCGCTATGGAGGGAAAGAGTGTAAGAAGTTCTATTGAAAACCACAAAAAGTTTGGATGAAACACTATTGACGGCAACGTCATCTGTTCGAGATTTTGCTAAAAGGCAAGTGGAAAACCCCACCCATGACGGAAGTTGAACGAAACTCTACAACAAATATCAGCAATTTATAATGCAAATGCTGTCGATGGTGATGGTGCTGGTGCTGGTGCTGGTAATGGTGATTCCATTGACGTTGGGCTCGCTATGGTTTGGTTCTTACTTCCAACTAAGGGAAATATTTTAAGCCATTGACCTATAACAACACATTGCTGTTGTTGTTGTTGCCTTGCTGGTTCGTAGCCCAACTTGTCTAGTTAATGTGTTCCCTAAAGTCATCTTGGATTGTGGTTTTCATCATTAACGCGATTTATGAGATTTGAAAAACCAGTCAAAGGAATTCCGTTTTGTTATTTCCAAAATTTTCTAATTTTCTTTTTCTTGTATGTCGCTCTTGATGCGGTCTTCCTTGTTTTTCCAAGCAAGATGATCTCAATTAAAGCCTCAGCTCAGCTCACCACCAAAACATATGCACGCTAAAATGTTGCAAAGAGTGAGTGACTCATATATGTCGTTGAATCGACTTGTTTGATAAAATCCGTTGCTTAAAAATTTCCAAATTGCACAAGTTTTCACATGTGTAGCCAAAACATAACTGCTTGAGCTGCGGTTAATGCGGCTAAATCCCCCCTTTTAGAGATTTAAGCTGGAAAAGTAAAAACCAAGGGAAACTAAGCGAAAAAACGACTTTTGGCCCATGGAAGATTATTGAAATGGTCACACACCAACACACACACACACACACACACACACACACATATAGAAAACAGTACAGAAATAGTGGCTACACCTTCTTCAATTACATCCGTTCATATACGTTTTGAGGCTCATTTTAATCCCCAGTTCAAACCATTCCTTGCGTATTGCCATTCATAATGGGAAGTACAGCCTAGAGATTTGAGTTCCCACTACTTGTAAGTTTGTGAAATTTGTATTTTATTTTTCTCTCATGTCGCACATTGAGATTATCTTTCTTAGCTGATTTGGTCGAAAAACCACAAAAAGATCTGGAGTTTTTCTACCGATCAACAAAATTAGTCAGCACGGAATTACCAATAAGGGGATAGTATAAATTGGAATTTAATGTGCGAGTGTGCACATATATGAAAATTACAATCGGAAATAAGATTGACTTGTGATCAATGCCATAGGAATATACTTAAATGGAAATGGAAGAAAAGTTTTCTTAAAATGATACCTGAACTAAGTTTCCCATGAACATTCTATTAAGGACAAGTAAAAAGGCATTAAGTTCGGCCGGGCCGAACTTTGGATACCCACCACCTCGGGTATATATGTAAACCGCTTTTCATCAAAATTCGGTGAAAAATTCATAACTTATGTCCCATATCAGTTATATTAAAATATGTTCCGATTTGGACCAAATATTAATAAGTACAATAGATATATCTAAAAATAAACCGATCTGAACCATATACGACACGGATGTCGAAAAGCCTAACATAAGACTTTGTCAAATTTCAGTGATATCGGATTATAAATGCGAATTTTATGGGGCCAAGACTTTACATCGAGATATCGGTCTACGTGGCAGCTTTATCCAAATCTGGACCGATTTGGGCCAAGTTGCATAAAAATGTCGAAGAGCCTAACTTAAAGCACTGTCCCAAATTTGAGCGAAATCGGACAATAAATGCCTCTTTTATGGGCCTAAAACCTTAAATCGAGAGATCGGTCTATTTGGCAGCTATATTCAAATCTAGACCGATCTGGGCAAAATTGAAGAAGGACGTCGAAGAGCCTAACTAAACTCACTGTCTCAAATTTCAGCGACATCAGACAATAAATGCGTCTTTTATGGCCCCAAAACCTAAAACCTAGATATCGGTCTATATGGCAGCTATATCCAAATCTGGTCCCAAATTTCAGCAAAATCGGATAATAAATGTGGCTTTTATGGGCTTAAGACTCTAAATCGGAGGATCGGTCTATATGGCAGCTATATCCAAATCTGGATCGATCTAGGCCAAATTGACGAAGGATATCGATGGGCCTAACACAATTCACTGTCTCAAATTTCAGCAAAATTTGATAATAAATATGCCTTTTGTGGGCCTAAGACCCGAAATCGGAGAATCGCTCTATATGGCAGCTATATCCAAATCTGAACCGATCTAGGCAAAATTAACGAAGGAAGTCGTAGGGCCCAACAAAACTCCCTGTCCTAAATTTCAGCAAAATCGGATAATATATGTGGCTTTTATGGGCTTAAGACCCTAAATCGGAGGATCGGTCTATATGGCATCTATATCCAAATCTGGACCTATCTGAGCCAAATTGACGAAGGATGTCGATGGGCCTAACACAATTCGCTGTCACGAATTTCATCAAAATCGGATAATAAATTTGGCTTTTGTGGGCCTAAGACCCTAAATCGGAGGATCGGTCTATATGGCAGCTATATCCAAATCTGTACCGATATGATCCAAATTAACGAAGGAATTTGAAGGGCCTAACACAAATTCCTGTCCCAAATTTCAGCAAAATCCGATAATAAATGTGGCTTTTATGGGTCTATGACCCTAAATCGGAGGATCGGTCTATATGGCAACTATATCCAAATCTGTACCGATCTGAGCCAAATTGACGAAGGATGTCGAAGGACCTAGCACAACTCGTTGTCTCAAATTTCCGCAAAATCGGATAATACATGTGGCTTTTATGGGCCTAAGACCCTAAATCGGCGGATCGGTCTATATGGGGGTTATATCAAGATATAGTCCGATATAGTCCATCTTCGAACTTAACCTGCTTATGGACAAAAAAAGAATCTGTGCAAAGTTTGATCTCAATATCTCTATTTTTAAAGAATGTAGCGTGATTTCAACAGACAGACGGACAGACGGACGGACATGTCTAGATCGTCTTAGATTTTTACGCTGATCAAGAATATCTATACTTTATAGGGTCGGAAATGGATATTTCGATGTGTTACAAACGGAATGACAAAATGAATATACCCTCGTCCTTCGGTGGTGGGTATAAAAAAGGAGCATGTTCATGAACCTACTACCACCAGGTTAGATGGTCTAAGACCATATTTTTTTCCGGAAAATGAAAGAAAATCTTATATGCTTTCGAATGGCGCATAATATTTTGTTATAACTAGAAATTTAAATTTCAAGTTAAACTAGACTTTTGAGGTCGATTTTATCACAGTGCGGCGTGCCGTAGTGCGACACGTCTTTACATGGCATAGTACCTCACAAATGTTGCCAGCATAAGAAGGGAAACCCCAACGCTGAAAATTTTTTCTAATGGTTTCACCAGGATTCGCACCCTGGCGTTCAGCATCATAGGCGGACCTACTAACCTCTGCGCTACGGTGGCGATTTCAGCTTTGCGCTTTGGAAACTCAAAGAAACAGGCCACCGAATGCGATTTTCAAACTCGTTCGTATGAATTTTTGATGTTCTACAACGCTATTACAGCATAAAAACAACCTTAAATTTTCCATACATACCATTCATATCATGTTCGTGTCTTAAGTCTTTTGATTTGCTTTTACACCATCTACCAGGGTGCAATGACGTATTTGATTTCAACCGCTAATTACATATTTAAATGTCTAATAGCTCAATTACCGACACCTTTTTGTGGGCAACCATTTACAAGCGGCACTTATTGAAGTCCTCCATAGCCAAATGTAAAGGAATGTGGTTTTTTGTCACAAAACAATTCAAGTACGTCTTTGTTTTTCTGAAAAAGAGGAGACAAAATCCAACTTTTTTTTTAGTTTAGTGACATTTTCAAAATTTCAAGCACAATTATCATAGAAATTATCCCGTGAGAACATTACAAAGTGCTCAAAAGGCCACACCAAAGGAAAAGGCCATAAACCACAATGGCAATATGTTGCTAACGGAAGACTGGCGTCCCCCAGACTATAAACCATTCAGACAGGATCCAATCACTGGCCACAATAAGCTGGACCTAGTCGGCCAGCCAGCTAAATACACCAAATTTAACATGATCATTACCATAGGAACAAACATAAGAACCATAACATTAAATAAAAATGTCCAAGACATGCATCACAGGGACTACGTGCCCAACATGTTACCAAACTAATTACAATGGTAACAAATGCCTTGGGCCATGCCTGTCTGGTAAAGCTTAATGCCTTGTTTTGGTGGTGAACAAGACATGAAAACACTTGTTTTGTGTTTCTTTTCCTACTCCTCCAAAAAAAAAAAAAATAGAAATGTCAGAAAGAATGCCTATGGAAATCACATTTTCATTCATGGGTTCTATGTGGTGACAATTTTCTCCTCCCCACCTCCCACACACACACATCATTTGGGGGAGACAATGAAAAATGCCTTAAATCTTGGTGGGGAAAATTAAAAATTCAAATGAGTCAACCGTAGACTGAACTTGAGTTGTGTTAGAAAATCGATGAGAATTTACAATTAATAAACAATTAAATTAAACTATTTGGGCGCCAGTCTGACGTCTGAATGCATTATTTTTTCTCTAAATTATATCTAAAATGTGTTCTGCATTCGTAATTGCATTTCATTCTGGGGGTCGTGTAACCAAATCAAAGCTTTTCGAAAATTCACTCATTTGTTCTTTCTACCAAAAAAAAAAAGTAATTCCATTTCATTCTGGGGTAGTGTAACCAAATCAAAGCTTTTCGTAAATTCATTCATTTGTTCTTTAAAAAAAAAAGAAAAGCCACATGGAAAAATTTCTGATTAAATGAAATTGTCTAATAAACTTTTTGGTGCACATAAGAGAGTTGCCAGAATTTGGAAAAGTAACGACCAAAGTCTTAAAAAAAAAAATATTTTTAACAAGTAAAGTTCCGCCGCGACGAATATTGTATACCCTCCATCATAAACGCATGTGAAAAGTTTTTTGAAAGACTTTTCATATATATGGGAGATATATCTGCAGTCACAGATGGAACGTGCTTGTCATTTGGTACCCCCACCACATCGAAATATCTGTTTCCGGCTTTATAAAAAGTAAAAATCTAAAACGATCTGGCCACGTCCGCTCGTCTGTTCTGTCTGTACGTCCGTTGAAGTCACGCTACAGTCTTAACAAGTAAAAAGGCGTTAAGTTCGGCCGGGCCGAACTTTGGATACCCACCACCTTTCATCAAAATTCGGTGGAAATTTCATACCTCATACCCATCTGAACTATATACGACGCGATGTCGAAAAGCCGAACATAAGTCACTGTGTCAAATTTCAGTGAAATCGGATTATAAATGCGCCTTTTATGGGGCCAAGACTTTAAATCGAGATATCGGTCTACATGGCAGTTATATCCAAATCTGGACCGATTTGGGCCAAGTTACATAAAAATGTCGAAGAGCTTAACTCAAAGCACTGTCCCAAATTTCTGCGAAATCGTAAAATAAATGCCTCTTTTATGGGCCCAAAACCTTAAATCGAGAGATCGGTCTATATGGCCGATATAAATCTGGACCGATCTGGGCAAAGTTGAAGAAGGACGCCGAAAAGCCTCACTAAACTCAATGTGCCAAATTTCAGCGACATCGGACAATAAATGCGTCTTTTATGGCCCCAAAACCTAAAACCTAAATATCGGTCTATATGGAAGCTATATCCAAATCTGGACCGAACTGTGCGATATTGCAGAAGTATGGCAAGGGGCTTAACTTAAATCACTGTCCCGAATTTCGGCGACATCGAAAAATAAATGAGCATTTTATGGGCCCAAAACCATAAATCAAGAAATCGGTCTATATGGCAGCTATATCCAAATCTGAACCGATCTGGGCCAAATTGACGAAGGATATCGATGGACCTAACACAATTCACTGTCCCGAATATCATCAAAATCGTATAATAATTATGGCTTTTGTGGGCCTAAGACCCTAAATCGGAGGATCGGTCTATGTGGCAGCTATATCCAAATCTGGACCGATTTGAGCCAAATTGACGAAGGAAGTCGAAGGGCCTAACACAACTCAGTCCCCCAAATTTCATCAAAATCGGATAATAAATGTGGCTTTTATGGGCCTATGACCCTAAATCGGAGGATCGGTCTATATGGCAGCTATATCCAAATCTAAACCGATCTAGGCCAAATTGACGAAGGATGTCGAAGGGCCTAACACAACTCACTATTCAAAATTTCAGCAAAATCGGATAATAATAAATGTGGCTTTTCTGGGCCAAAGACCCCAAATCGGCGGATCGGTCTATATGGAGGCTATATCAAGATATAGTACGATGTATCCCATCTTCGAATTTAACCTGCTTATGGACAAAAAAAAAAACTCTGTGCAAAGTTTCAGCTCAATATCTCAATTTTTAAAGTCTGTAGCGTGATTTTAACAGACATACGGACGGACATGTTTAGATCGTCTTAGATTTTTACGCTGATCAAGAATATATATACTTTATAGGGTCGGAAATGGATATTTCGATGTGTTACAAACGGAATGACAAAATGAATATACCCCCATCCTTCGGTGGTGGGTTTAATAAATGGTATTTGACCGATCTCTGGATTTAAGGTCTTGTGCCCATAAAAGGCAAATTTCGGAAAGTGAGTTAAGTTGGGAAAGTGAGTTAAGTTAAGCCCCTTGACATACTTCTGCAATATGGTTCAGATTTCGATATAGCTGCTATATAGACCGATCTCTCGATTTATGTTTTTGGGCCCATAAAAGGCGCATTTATTGTCCGATGTCGCCGAAATTTGGGACAGTGAATTGTGTTAGTCCTTTCGAACTGCGTCTTTAATTTGGCCCAGATCGGTTCAGATTTGCATAGTGCTGCCATATAGACCGATTTCTCGATTTAAAATCTTGGCCCCATAAAATGCGCATTTATAATCGTATTTCGCTGAAATTTGACACAGTGACTTATGTTAGGCTTTTCAACATCCACATCGTACATGGTTCAGATCTGTATGTTTGGATATAGCTACTAAAAAGACCAATATTTTTCTACAAAATTGAACAATGACTTTTTATACCCTCCACCATAAGATGGGGGGTATACTAATTTCGTCATTCTGTTTGTAACTACTCGAAATATTCGTCTGAGACCCCATAAAGTATATATATTCTTAATCGTCGCGACATTCTATGTCGATCTAGCCATGTCCGTCCGCCTGTCCGTCCGTCCGTCCGTCTGTCCGTCTGTCTGTCGAAAGCACGCTAACTTCCGAAGGAGTAAAGCTAGCCGCTTGAAATTTTGCACAAATACTTCTTATTAGTGTAGGTCGGTTGGTATTGTAAATAGGTCCATGTTTTGATATAGCTGCCATAAAAACCGATCTTGGGTCTTGACTTCTTGAGCCTCTAGAGTGCGCAATTCTTATCCGATTGGAATGAAATTTTGCACGACGTGTTTTGTTTTGATATCCAACAACTGTGCCTAGTATGGTTGAAATCGGTCCATAACCTGATATAGCTGCCATATAAACCTATCTTGGGTCTTGACTTCTTGAGCCTCTAGAGTGCGCAGTTCTTATCCGATTGGAATGAAATTTTGCACGACGTGTTTTGTTATGATACCCAACAACTGTGCCAAGTATGGTCCTAATCGGTCCATAACCTGATATAGCTGCCATATAAACCGATCTTGGGTCTTGACTTCTTAAGCCTCTAAAGTGTGCAATTCTTACAGATTGGAATGAAATTTTGCACGACATGTTTTTTTTATGATATCCAACAAGTGTGCCAAAAATGGTTCAAATCGGCTCATAAACTGATATAGCTGTCATATAAACAGATCTGGGGACTTGACTTCTTGAGCCTCTAGAAGTCGCAATTATTATCCGATTTGCCTGAAATTTTGTACGATGGGTCCTCTCTTGACCATCAACATACGTGTTTATTATGGTCTAAGTCTGTTTATAGCCCGATACATCTCCCATATAAATCGATCTCCTATTTTACTTCTTGAGCCCCCAAAGGGCGCAATTCTTACTCGAATTGGCTGACATTCTACACAGGTCTCCAACATATAATTTAATTGTGGTCTAAACCGGATCATATCTTTATATCGCTTTAATAGCAGAGCAAATCTTTTCTTATATCACTTTTTGCCTAAGAAGAGATGTCGGGAAAAGAACTCGACAACTGCGCTCCATGGTGGAGGGTATATAAGATTCGGCTCGGCCGAACTTAGCACGCTTTTACTTGTTTTTTGTTAAAACATTTGCTGGCAACTCTTTCATACACCCACCTAGGGTCTTTGACCCCAGCCACCAAAGTTCGGCACATGAAAACACCAAAAATCATGTCTTCCAAAAGACAGGAAATCCAAGTACTGTTATTATTTTATTAAAAATTGTATACGAAATAAAAGTTTACAACGATACAAAGTATCATAAGCAGCCGGGTGGGTCAATCAGAGTAATGCGTTTTGAAAAATTCCAAAGCGTTTATATGGGGCTCAAGCTTATTATATGGCTTATCGGTTATAAGGCAACAACTTGTTTCAATTGCATTGCCTTATGCACTTGTCTTCCAAACACTTGCAACGTGGTGTATTGTACAGCTAACGTGTTTAATTTTTCATTTTGCTTTAGTCGTCTTCATTTCTGGTATGATCTACGTTGTGGAGTTTGGCTCAAAGTCTAAAACAAAAAGAAGTCTTTATGCGTACGCCCCATGTCGATTGAAACGTGCAACAATTGTCTTTCGGCCACGTTGCATACACTGTGTTGCTTGCCGATTGCTGTCTCTGCCATTTGGATATTTGGTTGGTTGGTGGCATAAAACGTGTGTCCACTGATATTGGCATCCGCTTGGTTGCTTGCTGAACGTACATACTTTGTTGCCTCCTTCGTTCGATACTTCGATTTGCTTTTTAGCCAAATGACAATTGTCACTAAAATGCATTTGAAAAATTACCAAGCTAAAGTCGCAATTTGAAGGTATCAATTTAAAATTAAATGTGACACTGGACACAATCGCCGATTGGCATGGGCCTTGCGAGATTATTTGTGCGTCTTTAGCACACGTGACAAAGGGGCACGCTTTTCTGGAAAATCAACAAGTTGATTCGTCTGAAGGAAGTGAATTACTGGGTATGGAATTTAAATTATTTTCAAAATTAAAAAGGCAACGTCAAACACTAAGAAACCACATTTTAAAAATTTATTAAAAACGATTATTTAAATGAAATAATACAAATGGTATACATACACCTGTAATGGTCAACAAAAGTAATGTAAAGTATATAAACAAATTTTTTTTTGCTATTTGTCGGTTAAAATTATATTAACTGTCTACATGAAAATCAAAAGACTTAAGACCCAACCAAAATCTTACGAAGAGGTTTTCATCTATTTTTTATATAACCCACACCACAACTCTGCTAATGCATTTGCTTGTAACGTCCTGAAGGAAGAGAGATATGCCTGTTAGACCGATTGACTCAGAATAAATTTCTTATTGGGATAGTCCTATGAAAAGTTGAGTGGTTTTTGTCTTTGGTATGGAATATGTTCTTATTTGAACTAGATAAGATGAAATCAAAACTGGAAGCAATATCGTTTATCCTACCTGAACTTTGTATTCCTATTAGTGTTAACCAAAGAAATGAATCCCTTCCAATAGGCTAGTTGAATCATGATTATCTACTCAAATCAGATAAGATAAAAATAAACACATTTTTGGGGACTAAATTTAAAACAAAATTGGAAAAAAAAAATATTAAAACAGTTTTGTCCCAAAATAATAATTACCTCGACAAGGTCGAGAAAAATGGATATAAATCAACTTTTAGCGCAGGGCTAATGAAGTTACCCAAAGCATTTTCTATGAAGGCAAAATGAGCATTGCTTGCTTTCAGAGGACCTCTCAATAGTTTTCACAACTATGTGCATAGCTGTGTCTTATAAGCGACCCTTTAGGTACGCATGCAGATGACTAAGTATGTGGATGGATTCTTATCTCGAATATGTGAGTCGATAATTCCACCTAGCCTTTTTCGTAGAAATAATGACCTGTTTATTGGCTTAAAGTCCTTTGTATTTTGGGGGATAGGGGCATTCCGCACAGGAAAATTTTGATTTAAATTTTAACAATCAAACATGGTATTGTCAATAATAACAAGTAAAAGCGTGCTAAGTTCGGCCGGGCCGAATCTTATATACCCTCCACCATGGATCGCATTTGTCGAGTTCTTTTCCCGGCATCTCTTCTTAGGCAAAACAGAATATAAAAAAAGATTTGCTCTGCTATTAGAGCGATAAAAAGATATCCCAGATCGGTTTATATGACAGCTATATCAGGTTATGAACCGATTTGAACCATACTTGGAAAGTTGTTGGATATTATAACAAAACACGGTGTGCAAAAATTTATTCAAATCGGATAAGAATTGCGCCCTCTAGAGGCTCAAGAAGTCAAGACGCAAAATCTGTTTATATGAAAGCTATATCAGGTTATTAACCGATTTCAACCATACTTAGCACAGTTGTTGGATATCATGACAAAACACGTCGTGCGAAATTTCATTCCAATCGGATAATAATTGCGACTCCTACAGGCTCAAGAAGTCAAGATCCCAGATCGGTTTATATGACAGCTATATCAGGTTATGAAACGATTTAAACTATACTTGGCACAGTTGTTGGATATCATAACAAAACACGTCGTGCAAAAATTTATTCAAATCGGATAAGAATTGCGCCCTCTAGAGGCTCAAGAAGTCAAGACGCAAAATCTGTTTATATGAGAGCTATATCAGGTTATGAAACGATTTAAACTATACTTGGCACAGTTGTTGAATATCATAACAAAACACGTCGTTCAAAATTTCATTCCGATCGGATAAGAATTACGCCTTCTAGAGGCTCAAGAAGTCAAGACCCAAGATCGGTTTATATGGCAGCTATATCAGGTTATAGACCGATTTGAACCATACTTAGCACAGTTGTTGGATATCATAACAAAACACGTCGTGCGCAATTTCATTCCAATCGGATAAGAATTGTGCCCTCTAGAGGCTCAAGAAGTCAAGACCCAAGATCGGTTTATATGACAGCTATATCAGGTTATTGCCCGATTTAAACCATACTAAGCACAGCTGTTGGATATCATAGCAAAACACGTCGTGCAAAATCTCATTCCAATCGGATAAGAATTGCACACTCTAGAGGCTCAAGAAGTCAAGACCCAAGATCGGTTTATATGGCAGCTATATCAAAACATGGACCGATATGGCCCATTTACAATACCAACCGACCTACACTAAAAATAAGTATTTATGCAAAATTTCAAGCGACTAGCTTTACTCCTTCGGAAGTTAGCGTGCTTTCGACAGACAGACGGACGAACGGACAGACGGACAGACGAACGGACATGGCTAGATCGAAATAAAATGTCACGACGATCAGAAATATATATACTTTATGGGGTCTCAGACGAATATTTCGAGTAGTTACAAACAGAATGACGAAATTAGTACACCCCCATCCTATGGTGGAGGGTATAAAAATAAAATTTTGAAACATGTAAAAAAGCGTTAAGTTTGGCCCGAATGTTGGATACCCACCACCTCGGGTATATATGTAAACAACCTTTCATCAAAATTCGGTGAAAATTTCTTACCTTATACTCATATACCTCATACCGATCTGAACTATATACAACACGGATGTGGAAAAGCCGAACATAAGTCGCTGTGTCAAATTTCAGTGAAATCGGATTATGATTGCGCCTTTTATGGCGCCAAGATTTTAAATGGAGATATCGGTCTACATAGCAGCTATATGCAAATCTGGACTGATTTGCGCCAAGTTGCATAAACATGTCGAAAAGCCTAACACAAAGCACTGTCCCAAATTTCGGCGAAATCGGACAATAAATGCCTCTTTTATGGGCCCTAAACCTTAAATCAAGAGATAGGTCTATATGGCAGCTATATGCAAATCTGGACTGATCTGGGCAAAATTTAAGAAGGACGTCGAAGAGCCTAACCAAACTCACTGTGTCAAATTTCAGCGACATCGGACAATAAATGCGTCTTTTATGGCCCCAAAACCTAAAACCTAGATATCGGTCTGTATGTCAGCTATATCCAAATCTGAACCGATCTGTGCGATATTGCAGAAGTATGTTAAGGGGCTTAACTTAACTCACTGTTCCAAATTTCGGCGACATCGGACAATAAATGAGCATTTTATGGGCCCAAAACCATAAATCAAGAAATCGGTCTATATGGCAGCTATATCTAAATCTGAAACGATCTAGACCAAATTGAAGAAATATGTCAAAGGGCCTAACACAACTTACTGTCCCAAATTACAACAAAATCGGATAATGAATGTGGCCTTTATGGGCCTTACACCATAAATCGGAGGATCGGTCTATATAGCAGCTATATCCAAATCTGGACCGATCTGGGCCCATTTAACGAAGGAAGTCGAAGGGCCTTACACAACTCACTGCCCCGAATTTCAACAAAATCGAATAATAAATGTGGCTTTTATGGGCCTAAGACCCCAAATCGGGGGATCGGTCTTTATGGCAGCTATATCCAAATCTGAACCGATCTGGGCCAATTTAACGAAGGATGTCGAAGGGCCTAAGAAAACTGACTGTCCCAAATTTCAGCGAAATCGGATAATAAATGTGGCTTTTATGGGCCTTAGACCCTAAATCGGAGGATCGGTCTATATGGCAGCTATATCCAAATCTGGACCGATCTGAGCCAAATTGACGAAGGATGTCGAAGGGCCTAACACAACTCACTGCCCCAAATTTCAACAAAATCTTATAATCAATGTGGCTTTTATGGGCCTAAGACCCTAAATCGGCGGATCGGTCTATATGGGGGCTATATCAAGATATAGTCCGATATAGCCCATCTTCGAACTTAACTTGCGTATGGACAAAAAAGACTCTGTGCAAAGTTTCAGCTCAATATCTCTATTTTTAAAGACTGTAGCGTGATTTCAACAGACAGACGGACAGACGGACGGACATGTCTAGATCGTCTTAGATTTTTACGCTGATCAAGAATATATATACTTTATAGGGTCGGAAATGGATATTTCGATGTGTTGCAAATGGAATGGCAAAATGAATATACCCCCATCCTTCGGTGGTGGGTATAATAAACACATTTTTGGGGACTAAATTTAAAACAAAATTGAAAAAAAAACAAGTAAAAGCGTGCTAAGTTCGGCCGGGTCGAATCTTATATACCCTCCACCATGGATCGCATTTGTCGAGTTCTTTTCCGGGCATCTCCTCTTTGGGAAAGAATGATATAAGAAAAGATTTCCTCTGCTATTAGAGCGATATCAAGATATGGTCCGGTTTGGACCACAATTAAATTATATGTTAAAGGCCTGTGTAAAATGTCAGCTAATTCGAATAAGAATTGCGCCCTTTGTGGGCTCAAGAAGTAAAATAGAGAGATCGATTTATATGGGAGCTGTATCGGCCTATAGACCGATTCCGACCATAACAAACACGTATGTTGAAGGTCATGAGAGAATCCGTCGCACAAAATTTCAGGCAAATCGGATAATAATTGCGACCTCTAGAGGCTCAAGAAGTCAAGACCAAAGATCGGTTTATATGGCAGCTATATCAGGTTATGATTCGATTTGAACCATACTTGGCACAGTTATTGGATATCATAACAAAACACGTCGTGCTAAATTTCATTCCAATCGGATAAGAATTGTGCCCTCTAGAGGCTCAAGAAGTCAAGACCCAAGATCGGTTTATATGGCAGCTATATCAGGTTATGGACCGATTTGAACCATACTTGGCACAGTTGTTGGATATCACAGGAAAATACTACGGGCGAAATTTCATTCAAATCGGATAAGAATTGCCCACTCTAGAGGCTCAAGAAATCAAGACCCAAGATCTGTTTATATGGCAGCTATATCAGGTTATGGACCGATTTAAACCATACTTGGCACAGTTGTTGGATATCATAACAAAACACGTCGTGCCAAAATTCATTCAAATCGTATAATAATTGCGCCCTCTAGAGGCTCAAGAAGTCAAGACCCAAGATCGGTTTATATGGCAGCTATATCAGGTTATAAACCGATTTGAACCATACTTCGCACAATTGTTGGATATCATAACAAAACAGGTCGTGGAAATTTCATTCCAATCGGATAAGAATTGCGCACTCTAGAGGCTCAAGAAGTCAAGACCCAAGATCGTTTTATATGACAGCTATATCAGGTTATGGCCCGATTTGAACCATACTTAGCACAGTTGTTGGATATCATAACAAAACACGTCGGGCAAAATTTCATTCCAATCGGATGAGAATTGCACACTCTAGAGGCTCAAGAAGTCAAGACCCATGATCGGTTTATATGGCAGCTATATCAAAAAATGGACCGATATGGCCCATTTACAATATCAACCGACCTACACTAATTAGAAGTATTTTTGCTAAATTTCAAGCGACTATCTTTACTCCTTCGGAAGTTAGCGTGCTTTCGACAGACAGACGGACGGACAGACGGACGGACGGACGGACGGACGGACGGACGGACAGACGGACAGACGGACAGACGGACGGACGGACAGACGGACGGACAAGGCAAGATCGAAATAAAATGTCACGACGATCAATTTATGGGGTCTCAGACGAATATTTCGAGTAGTTACAAACAGAATGACGAAATTAGTATACCCCCCATCTTGTGGTGGAGGGTATAAAAATAAAATTTTGAAACATGTAAAAAAGCGTTAAATTTGGCCCGAATGTTGGATACCCACCACCTCGGGTATATATGTAAACCGCCTTTCGTCATAGTCCGGTGAAAAATGTATAATGTATAGCAGCTATATCCAAATATGGTCCGGCCTTCCAAGGGCTCAAAACCTTAAATCGAAAGATCGGTCTATATGGCCTAATTGAGACGAATGCCGATGAGCCTAACATAATTCACTGTCCCATATTTAGGCGACATCGGACAATAAATGCATTCTTTATGAGCCCAAAACTTAAACTAAAAAACTATATTGAGAGATCGGTTTATAAGGCAGCTATATCCAAACCTGGATCGATATGGGCCAAATTGAAGACAGATATCAACTGGCCTGACACAACTATTTGTCCCAAATTTCAGCAAAATCGGATAACAAATGTGGCTTTTATGAGCCTAAGACCCTAAATCCGCGGATCGGTCTATATGGGGGCTATATCAAGACATAGTCCGATAAAGCCCAATTTCATACTTAAGGTTGTTTTTGGAAAAAAAAAAAAAACAAGTAAAAAAGCGTTAAATTCGGCCGGGCCGAACTTTGGATACCCACCACCTCGGGTATATATGTAAACCACCTTTCATCAAAATTCGGTGAAAATTTCATACCTTATACTCATATACCTCATACCGATTTGAACTATATACGACTCGGATGTCGAAAAGCCGAACATAACTCGCCGTGTCAAATTTCAGTGAAATCGGATTATAAATGCGCCTTTTATGGGGCCAAGACTTTAAATCGATATATCGGTCTACATGGCAGCTATATCCAAATCTGGACCGATTTGGGCCAAGTTGCATAAACATGTCGTAAAGCCTAACACAATGCACTGTCCCAAATTTCGGCGAAATCGGACAATAAATGCGTCTTTTATGGGCCCTAAACCTTAAATCGAGAGATCGGTCTATAAGGCAGCTATATGCAAATCTGGACCGATCTGGGCAAAATTGAAGAAGGACGTCGAAGAGCCTAACCAAACTCACTGTGTCAAATTTCAGCGACATCGGACAATACATGAGCATTTTATGGGCCCAAAACCATTAATCAAGAAATCGGTCTATATGGCAGCTATATCCAAATCTGAACCGATCTGGACCAAATTGAGGAAATATGTCAATGGGCCTAACACAACTCACTGCCCCAAATTTCAGCAAAATCGGATAACAAATGTGGCTTTTATGGGCCTAAGACCCAAAATCGGAGGGTCGGTCTATATGGCAGCTATATCCAAATCTGGACCGATCTGAGCCAAATTGACAAAGGATGTCGAAGGGCCTAACACAACTCACTGTCCCAAATTTCAGCAAAATCGGATAATAAATGTGGCTTTTATGGGCCTAAGACCCTAAATCGGCGGATCGGTCTATATGAGGGCTATATCAAGATATAGTCCGATATAGCCCATCTTCGAACTTAACCTGCTTATGGACAAAAAAAGAATCTGTGCAAAATTTCAGCTCAATATCTCTATTTTTAAAGACTGTAGCGTGATTTCAACAGACAGACGGACAGACGGACGGACATGGCTAGATCGTCTTAGATTTTTACGCTGATCAAGAATATATATACTTTATAGGGTCGGAAATGGATATTTCGATGTGTTGCAAACGGAATGACAAAATGAATATACCCCCATCCTTCGGTGGTGGGTATAAAAACAATATGTCCAAAGTTTCAGCTCAATAACTCTATTTTAAAGACTGTAGCTTGATTGCAACATACCGACGGACGGACATGGCTAGATGGTCTTAGATTTTTAAGATGATCAAGAATCTATATATTTTATAGTGTCGGAAATTCTTCGATTTGTTTAAAACGGAATAAAAAAATGAATATACCCCCATCATGAGGTGGTGGGTATAAAAGGGGATTAATTGCTTTGATAATTTTTAGATTGAAATTTTAGTGTGCATTAAATCATGGCATGTTATTGGTAAATAAGTAAAAGCGTGGATGGGGGTATTCTAACTTTGCTATTCCATTTGTAACACCTCGAAAAGTTGATCTTAGACCCCATAAAGTATTTGAAGTCGTTCTATCTGTGGAAAGCACGCTATCTTTCGAAATTGAAATTTTGCATAAAGACTTCCTATTAGTGTAGGTAGGTTGGGATTGTAAATGGACCATGGGGATGGAGGTATACATATCTAATCATTCCGTTTGTAACACTTCGAAATATTCGTCTAACACCCAATAAGTTTTATATATACTTGGTGGTGGGTTCCCAAGATTCAGCCCGGCCGAGCTTAGAACACTTTTACTTGCTTGAGCCACTAGACTGCGCAATTCTTATCCGATTTTGCTGAAATTTTGCACAATGGCTTCTCTAATGACCTCTAAATTTCGTGCCATGTATGGTTCGAATCGGTCTTAAACTTGATTTGGCTCCCATACAAAACTACTTCTCGATTTTATTTCTTGAGCCTCTAGACGACGTAATTCTTATTCGATATAGCCTTAAATTAGCAGCGTCACTGTATCCGTGACCAGTAACAAACGTGCCGAATATGGTCATAATCGGTCCATAAACTAATATTGCTCCCATATAAACGGATCTCCCAATTTTACTTCTTGAGCCTCTAGAGGGCGTAATTATTATCCGATTTGGCTGAAAGTTGGCACAGTCACTATATCTATGACCTTCAATAAAGGTGGCAAATATGGCCTGAATCGGTCAATAACCTGATATAGCTCCCATGCAAACCGGTCTCCCCATTTTATTTCTTAAGTAAGCAGCAGCGGTGCCATCATGCAAAGCAAAAGAAAGCAAAGAAGAATACACGAGGGTTGCCTTTTATATTTCGAGATTGGACAACCCATTGTGATTGTGTTGCAATCTGCTAACTGCCAGCTCAATGGTAAAGCTTGACATTTTGGCGGTTTTATGTACTCAGAAAGTTTTGACCTACGATTGCTATTTGAGTTGTTTACAGCTACTTAAAAGATTCATCTCGCCCAAAAATTGGATTAAATCGTGAACATTTCCGTGCGATTATTTTGTACAACTTTCGACGTGGATTAACTTAACAACAGTGCATCGATGAATTTAATTAAATTTTTGGTGATGAAGCTCCATCAAGGAGGTCGTAGTTCACTCCAAAACTAATTTGGTGAAGGTCGTCCAAAATCAGTTGTTGTTTCAAAAACTATTGAAGCTGTGCATACATTCCATATTACAGGAACATTTAACCGCCAATAAAATTTGTTCGACACCTAAAGAAGCGGTTAATGGGTTCAGAATGAATATTTTGGAAATACCTCAATCAGAGTGGTAAAAGTACTTGTTTTACAAGTATTTAATTTTCCACATTCGTGAATCTGACTTTCATTAAAAAAATAGGGGAAAAATCTAATTTTTCTGAAGACAAAAATTCAAATTGTTTCTTTTTGAAATTTGCTGATAAAAGTATCGTTAAAAACAAAAAATTAGCTTCCCCCGAACTTTTTTACAAAAATCCCCAAAATATCCCTTGGGAAAAATGGTTTCGGCATTTTTTCTTAGAGGCTACAAATAATTTTAGGTGGAAAATATTTTGTTCATGGGTTTAGGGAATATACAAAGTTAAAACAAGTAAAAAGGCGTTAAGTTCGGCCTGGCCCAACTTTGGATACCCCCCATCTCGGGTATATATGTAAACCACCTTTCGTCATAGTCCGATGAAAAATGCTTAACTTGTGGCCCCATAGCAACTATATCGAAATATGATGCGATTTGGACCAGGTTCGGCATGGACATTGGTCTAATAACTACAAAACATCGATCAATTTTGTAGAACAAAATATTGGTCTTTTTGGTGGCTATATAGCCAAATTTCAGCGAATACCGTAGCGTGATTTCAACAGACCGTCCGTCCGTCTGTCTTAGATTTTCACGACGATAACTTTTAATTGAGTAATCAGTGAGGACAGTCGTTGCAACAAAGTCGTTGTAAATTTTGTCACAAACCCAAATCAATAAAAATAAAAATCTAACTTCAAATGTCTTCGCAAAATTTGCAAAATATGAAGTCAATCTCGGCCAAAGCTCGTATATCCCCGAAACTAGTAGAGATATTGTATTTCTCCAGCGGACTTTTTCTGCAGGAATTTTGATCACTATTTAGCAAAAAAAAAAAAATCGGACCACATATGAAGATTTGGCTGCCCTAACAAAGTTTCGAAATACCGAGGTGACCAACTTAAGGGGACTGCCAAGAGGCGCCCGCACCAAATAGGGCCTAGAAATTTTGCACTCGATCTCGATCATACCTTAGCTCTAACTATTCCAAAGAGATGTCTCTAACGGTTTTTACACGATATATTTGTATACCCCCCACCATAGGAGGAGGGGTATACTTATTTCGTCATTCCGTTTGTAACACCTCGAAATATGCGTCTTAAACTCCATAAAGTACATATATTCTTGGTCGCCATGATATTTAAGTCGATCTAGCCTTGTCCGTCCCTCTGCCTGCCCGTCCGTCCGTCTGTCGAAACCACGCAAACTTTAGAAGGAGTTAAGCTAGCCGCTTGAAATTTTGCTCAGATACTTCTTATAAGTGTAGGTCGGTTGGAATTGAAAATGTGTTAAATCGGTCCATGTTTTGATATAGTTGTCATATAAACCGATCTTGGGTTTCTAGAGGGCGCAATTCTTATCCGATTTGCACGTGGTGTTTTGTTATCACTTCCAACAACTGTGCCAAGAATGGTTGAAATCGGTCCATAGCTTGATACAGCTGCCATATATACCGATCTTGGATTTTGATTTTTTGAGCCATTAGAGGGCGCAATTCTCATCCGGTTTGGCTGAAATTTTGCAATGAAGTTGTTTGCTATGACTTTCAGCAACTGTGCCAAATATGGTTTAAATCGGTTTATAACCTGACATAGCTGTCATATAAACCGATCTTGAATCTTGACTTCTTGAACCACTAGAGCACGCAATTCTTAACTGATTTGGCTGATATTTGGTATGAGATGTTTTATTATGATTTGCAACAACTGTGCCAAGTATGGGCGAAATCGGTGCATAACCTGATAAACATGTCATATAAACCGATCTGGGGCCTTGACTTCTTGAGCCTTTAGAAAAACCTATCCGATTTATCCGCTGGAATTTTGCATGACGTGCATATATCTGGGATCTTGAATGCTTGAGCCGCTATAGGGCGCAATTTTTATATGATTTTGATTTTGTACAACGGCATCTCCCATGACCTTCAACATACATATCGAACATGGTCTGAAGCGGTCTATAGCCTGATACAGCTCCCATATAAAACGATCTCTCTACTTTATTTCTTGAAATTTCTTATTCGATTTGGCCAAAAATTTTACACAGTGACTTCTACTATGGCCTCCAATACTCATTCCATTATGATCCGAATCGAACCATAACTTGATATAGCATAGCAATTCTTTTCTGTTATCTTTTCCTTTCTTTTGTGTGCTTACTAAGAGACACCGGGAAAAGAACTCGATTAATGCGGTCCATGGTGGTGGGCATATACGATTTGGCCCGACCGAACTTAATATGCTTTTACATGTTATACCCTCCACCGAAGGATGGGGGTATATTCATTTTGTCGTTCCGTTTGCAACACATCGAAATATCCATAGCCGCCGATAGCCCTATAAAGTATATATATATTCTTGACCAGCGTAAAAATCTAAGACGATCTAGCCACGTCCGTCCTTCGTTGAAATCACGCTACAGTCTTCAAAAATAGAGATATTGAGCTGAAACTTTGCACAGATTCTTTTTTTTTCCATAAGCAGGTTAAGTTCGAAGATGGGCTATATCGGACTATATCTTGATATAGCCCCCATATAGACCGATACTCCGATTTAGGGTCTTAGGTTAATAAAAGCCACATTTATTATCCGATTTTGCTGAAATTTGGGACAGTGAGTTGTGTTAGGCCCTTCGACATCCTTTGTTAATTTGGCTCCGATCGGTACAGATTTGGATATAGCTACCATATAGACCGATCCTCCGATTTAGGGTCTTGGGCCCATAAAAGCCACATTTATTATCCGATTTTGCTGAAATTTGGAACAGTGAGTTGCGGTGAGTCCTTTGACATTCTTCGTTAATTTGGCCCAGATCGCTCCAGATTTGGATATAGCTACCATATATACCGATCCTCCGATTTAGGGTCTTAGGCCCATAAAAGCCACATTTATTATCCGATTTTGCTGAAATGTGGGACAGTGAGTTGCGGTGAGTCCTTTGACATTCTTCGTTAATTTGGCTCAGATCGCTCCAGATTTGGAAATAGCTGCCATATATACCGATCCTCCGATTAAGGGTCTTAGGCCCATAAAAGCCACATTTATTATCCGATTTTGCTGAAATGTGGGACAGTGAGTTGCGTTGAGCCTTTCGACATCCTTTGTCAATTTGGTTCAGATCGGTCCAGATTTGGATATAGCTGCCATATATACCGATCCTCCGATTTAGGGTCTTGGGCCCTTAAGAGCCACATTTATTATCCGATTTTGCTGAAATTTGGGACAGTGAGTGGCCTTAAGCCCTTTGACATCTTTCTTCTATTTGGCCCAGATCGGTCCAGATTTGGATATAGCTGACATATAGACCGATCTCTCGATTTAAGGTTTTGGACCCATAAAAAGCGCATTTATTGTCCGAAGTCGCCGAAATTTGGGACAGTGAGTTGTCTTGGGCCCTTCGATATTTGTCTTCAGTTTGCCTCGGATCGGTCCAGATTTGGATATTGGTGCCATATATACCGATCTCCCGATTCAACAATGACTTGTACTTTTAAGCATTTGGTCTAAATCGGATGATATGTCTATATATCTGCTATGGGGCATAAGGTATGCATTTTTCACTGGATTTTGACGAAAGGTGGTTCAGATATATACTCGAGGTGGTGGGTATCCAAAAATCGGCCCGGCCGAACTTACGCCTTTTTACTTGTTTTTTTTTTTTTGGTTATCAAAGAGATTCTTGCGGAGTTCTTCTACTCACAATCTTGAAAATCAAGAGATTCTCTGATGATGGGTTGATAATCCGGTCTTTCCGCATCGTATAAACCCAATTCACCAAAAGGCAGCTGCCCTCTTGTTCACCAAATCGCCATGTATGGACTACATCTGCCCCTTCTATGTTTGAAAAGGCCGCCAATGTGAAGTTGCCCCTTCAAAATTTCTTTCGATGTAGCCAACCACATCATGAAGGGCACTGTCTGCCAACCGACCCTTAGTGTAAGCATGCTGATAGCCTCAAACTATGGAATGGTCGAAGCAGACGCTAATACTAGTGTCAATAAGTTTCTCCTGGGTTTTCAAAATGAAGGAGGACAGACTGTTTGGCCTTTCGTCCTTGGACAGAAAGTGGCTGGGATTCCCCGCCTTCGTGGTAGAACCACCCTAACCTAACTGGCTGTAGGCCTACTGGTCCCGTTGACTTGAAGGATTCAAAGGAATTCGCCAGGTAGACCATTTTGCCCTCCCTTATCATATCCTTTACCAGGCATACTGACTCGGCTCTGTGTTATATCAGAGACACATCGAAACCAATCAGGAGCATTTACCCAACTACTCGGCATCTAAGAAATTACGTTGTAGCCTGAAGTTCGATCTTCTCAGAGCTAGACTTCGTTCAGTATCACTCATATCGTTGGATGCTCTCAATGTGTGGGATCTTTAGAGGGCACCCTGCGGAACTTGGGGTACTTATTAATTACCTACAACGTATCGCTATGAGGTCCTCTTGGCCGATTTCTCCTTGCTCTTGTACTTTGTTGAGCTGAAAAAAATCAAATTACCCACTAACTTTCCATTAAGGATCAGGGGGTAATTTTTCACATATCATAATGCTGTCCGATTCAATTTTAGCTCAATGATAAGGTACCTTCCAAACATAGTACCACAAGGCAACACCTCTTTGGCGAGAAGTTTTAAGCGTAGTACCTCACAAATGTCGTCAGCATTTGGAGGAAATAACTAACACTGAAAATGTTTCTACTTTTCTCGAAAGGAATCGAACCTATGCGTTCAGTATCATAGGTGCAAATGCAAACCTTTGCACCACGGTCGCTCCCCCAGCCCTCTCGCAACTTGGTTTTAATTACCCTATAAAGAGCTTCTTTGCAGTCTGCCTAAGTCTCCTCTAGTCTCAATTCCTATAAACAGGTCACAGGACAGTGCTTCTCACAACTATTCAATATGGCCCTTGCCGGCGAGTTCATTTCCTATTCGAACTCCTTTCTACCGATAAGAGTGAAGCTTATGGACCGAGGTTTCGCTTCAACTATCACTGCTTAGCGATTCACGTTCGTTTTTTTGGTGTTCCACCCTATATGGTGATTTAGGGACTTAACCCCAGTTATGCATCATTTATTACCCCATGATTTCTAAGCAAGTAAAAGCGTGCTAAGTTCGGCCGAGGCGATTCTTATATACCCTCCACCATGGATTGAATTTTAATGACTTTTTTTATATCCACCACCGAAGGATGGGGGTATATTCATTTTGTCATTCCGTTTGCAACACATCGAAATATCCATTTCCGACCCTATAAAGTATAGATATTCTTGATCAGCGTAAAAATCTAAGACGATCTAGACATGTCCGTCCGTCTGTCCGTCTGTCTGTTGAAATCACGCTACAGTCTTTAAAAATAGAGATATTAAGCTGAAACTTTGCACAGATTCTTTTTTTGTCCAAAAGCAGGTTAAGTTCGAAGATGGGCTATATCGGACTATATCTTGATATAGCCCCCATATAGACCGATCGGCCGATTTAGGGTTTTAGGCCCATAAAAGCCACATTTATTATCCCATTTTGCTGAAATTTGGGACAGTGAGTTGTGTTTGGCCCTTTGGGAATCCTTTGTTAATTTGGCTCAGATCGGTCCAGATTTGGATATAGCCGCCATATAAACCGATCTTCCGATTTAGGGGCTTAGACCCATAAAAGCCACATTTATTATCCGATTTTGCTGAAATTTAGGATAGTGAGTTATCTAAGGCTCTTCGACATCCTTCGTCAATTAGGCCCAGATCGGTTCAGTTTTGGATATAGCTGCCATATAGACCGATCCTCCGATTTAGGGTCTAAGGCCCATAAAAGCCACATTTATTATCCGATTTTGCTAAAATTTGAGACAGTGAGTTGTATAAGGCCCTCCGACATCTTTTTTTAATTTAGGCCAGATCGGTCCAGTTTTGGATATAGCTGCCATATAGACCGATCCTCCGATTTAGGGTCTGAGACCCATAAAATTCACATTTATTATCCGATTTTGCTGAAATTTAAGACAGTGAGTTGTCTTACGCCCTTCGACATCCTTCGCCAATTTGGCCCAGAGCGGTCCAGTTTTGGATATAGCTGCCATATAGACCGATCTTCCGATTTAGGGTCTTAGACCCATAAAAATCACATTTATTATCCGATTTTGCTGAAATTTGGGACAGTGAGTTGGCTTACGCCCTTCGACATCCTTCGTCAATTTGGCCTAGATCGGTCCAGTTTTGGATATAGCTGCCATATAGACCGATCTTCCGATTTAGGGTCTTAGACCCATAAAAATCACATTTATTATCCGATTTTGCTGAAATTTGGGACAGTGAGTTGCCTTAGGCCCTTCGACATCGTTTGTCAATTTGGCCCAGATCGGTTCAGATTTGGATATAGCTGCCATATAGACCGATCTCTCGATTTAAGGTTTTGAGCCCATAAAAGACGCATTTATTGTCCGATGTCGCCGAAATTTGGGACAGTGAGTTGTGATAAAACTTTCGATATTATTTTTCAATTTGGCTCAGATAGGTGCAGATTTGGATAAAGCTGCCATGTAGACCGATCCTCTGATTTAGGGTCTTAGACCCATAAAAATCACATTTATTATCCAATTTTGCTGAAATTTGGGACAGTGAGTTGGCTTACGCCCTTCGACATCCTTCGCCAATTTGTCCCAGATCGGTCCAGTTTTGGATAAAGCTGCAATATAGACCGATGTCTTGTTTTATGGTTTTGGGGCCATAAAAGACGCATTTATTTTCCGATTTCGCCAAAATTTGGGACAGTGAGTTAGGCTCTTCAACATGTATCTGCAACTTGGTCGAAATCGGTCCAGATTTGTATATAGCTGCCATATAGACCCATATCTCGATTAAAAGCCTTGGCCCAATAAAAGGCGCTTTTATAATCCGATTTCACTGAGATTTGACACAGTGACGTGTGCTAGGCTTTTCGACGTCCGTGTCGTTTATGGTTCAGAGCGGTTTATTTTTAGATATAGCTACTAAAAAGAGCAAAATTTTGTTTCACACAGTCGAACAATGACTTGTACTTTTTAGTATTTGGTCCAAATCGGAACATATTTCTATATAGCTGCTAGGGGTCATAAGGTATACATTTTCCCCGGAATTTCAACCAAATAGGATAAAAATTGCGCCCCATAGAAGCTCAAGAAGTCTAATAGGCAGATCGGTTTATATGGCGGCAATATCAGTGTTATGGACTGATTTAAAACATATTAAGCATTGTTGTTGGGAGTCAATCCTCAACATTATGTGCAAAATTTCAGCCAAATGAGATGAGAATTACGACCTCGAAAATACAACGTGCATTACCCCGTGCAATTTCAGCCAAATCGGATAAGAATTATGCCCTATAGATGCTCAAGAAGTTACCAAGGATCGGTTTATATGGCAGCTATATCAAAACGTTGACCGATTTGGCCCATTTACAATCCCAACCGACCTACATTAGAAAGATATAATTGTTCAAAATGTTAAGCGTCTAGCTGTACTCCTTCGAAAGTTAGCGTGCTTGCGGGAGATGGACGGACATGGCCAGAGGGGCTTAAAATGTCATGACGATCAAGAATATATATTTGTACTTTATGGGGTCATAGACGCATATTTCGAGATGTTACAAACGGAATGACGAAATTAGTATACCCCCCATGCTATGGTGGAGGGTATAAAAACATTAATGAATGCATTCTGTCTATCTTTATTGATAGACAGAATGCATTTATGCTATAGGCTTAAGGACCATATCATAACCATTAAAAATGTGTATCTTCCATAACTCTGCTGGCCAAAAGTCTGCATAAAATCAACAAACTGATGTTAAACAAAATGGGATATTTGTTACAGAATTTCATCTATCACATTACCTGAAATGCTCTAAAGAAAAAATCCATTATTATTAAAAAGCATTAAATCCATATGTTATTTGCCACTTATAGTGCTCCAAATGCATACCATTTCAGACTTTTCGATGTCTTCGACCCATAAAATACCAACGACAAATATCAAATGTTACAGTTACGCTGTGTGTGGTCTTGGGAAAGTCCCAATGTTGGCTAGCCGCAAGTAAAAAGCCGGCCAGCTTTAAAATGCTTACTTAACATTATGTAATCTGCTAAAATTTACAACCGCTTAACTGTTGACTTAATGAGCTGTAAAAATAATTTCAAATAAAAATGTTAATTGAAAAAAAAAGGAAAACGTCACAAAGTCTCATCCACATGTCGCTAAGTAAAATGCAAATGGGATTGTCCGGGACCAAGCAGATATGGTGACTTCTAATCATCACATTTGGATCATATTCTTGCATGAGACATGTCCAAGAAATGCTGAAAAAATGCTAAAGTTGCAGAGGACAGTTCTGAAGAAGGGGAGAGGTTTGAAAATGAACGGACTGTGATTGGGCTTACTGCAAAAGCAAATTTGACCATGAACAGTCCATTAAGGAACAGGCGCAAAATTCTCACATATCAATGAGTGCTGTCCGATTCCAGTTTAAGCTCAATGATTAGCGGCCTCCTTTTTAATCGATCTAGCCATATCCGTCCATCCGTCCGTCCGTCCATCCGTCTGTCTGTCGATCATACGCTGACTTTAGAAGGAATAAAGGTACTTTATTTGGCTATAACAGAACATTTGTTCCACGAGCTGAACGTAGAATAGCGTTTCAAGCGCCTTGATCTTCTGCGCTAATTTTTATACCCTCCACCGACGGATGGGGGTATATTCATTTTGTCATTCCGTTTGCAACACATCGAAATATCCATTTCCGACCCTATAAAGTATACATATTCTTGATCAGCGTAAAAATCTAAGACGATCCAGACATGTCCGTCCGTCTGTCTGTTGAAAACACGCTACAGTCTTTAAAAATAGAGATATTGAGCTGAAACTTTGCACAGAGTCTTTCTTTGTCCATTAGCAGGTTAAGTTCGAAGATGGGCTATATCGGACTATATCTTGATATAGCCCCCATATAGACCGATCCGCCGATTTAGGGTCTTAGGCCAATAAAAGCCACATTTATTATCCGATTTTGTTGAAACTTGAGACGGTGAGTTGTCTTAGGTCCTTCAACATCCTCCGTCAATTTGGCTCAGATCGGTCTAGATTTGGATATAGCTGCCATATAGACCGATCCTCCGATTTAGGGTCTTAGGCCCATAACAGCCACATTTATTATCCGATTTTGCTGAAATTTGGGACGGTGAGTTGTGTTAGGCCCATTGACATCCTCCGTCAATTTGGTTCAGATCGGTCTAGATTTGGATATAGCTGCCATATATACCGATCCTCTGATTTTGGGTCTTGGGCCCATAAAAGCCACATTTATTATCCGATTTTGCTGAAATGTGGGACAGTGAGTTGCGTTGAGCCCTTCGACGTCCTCCGTCAATTTGGCTCAGATCGGTCAACATTTGGATATAGCTGCCATATAGACCGATCCGCCGATTTAGGGTCTAAGTCCCATAAAAGCCACATTTATTATCCGATTTCGCTGAAATTTGGGACAGTGAGTTGTGTTAGACCCTTCGACATCCTCCGTGAATTTGGCTCAGATCGGTTCAGATTTGGATATAGCTGCCATATAGACCGATATGCCAATTTAGGGTCTTAGGACCATAAAAGCCACATTTATTATCCGATTTTGCTGAAATTTGAGACAGTGAGTTGTGTTGGGCCCTTCGACGTCCTTCTTTAATTTGGCTCAGATCGGTTCAGATTTGGATATGGCTGCCATATAGACCGATCCTCAAATTTAGGGTCTCAGGCCCATAAAAGCCACATTTATTATGCGATTTTGCTGAAATTTGGAACAGTGCGCTGTCTTAGGACCTCCGAATTTGGCTCAGATCGGTAAAGATTTGGATATAGCTGCCATATAGACCAATCTTCCGATTTAGGGTCTTAGGCCCATAAAACACGCATTTATTGTCCGATGTCGCCGAAATTTGGGACAGTGAGTTAAATTAAGCCCATTGACATACTTCTGCATTATCACACAGATCGGTCCAGATTTGGATATAGCTGCCATATGGACCGATCTCTCGGTTTTAGGTTTTGGGGCCATAAAAAGCGAATTTATTGTCCGATGTTGACGAAATTGTGGACAAAGAGCTAAATTATTGGCTTAACTTAGCTCTTTGTCCACATATTTCTGCTATGGGACATAAGGTATGAGTTTTGCACCGGATTTTTACGAAAGGTGGTTTACATATATACCCGAGGTGGTGGGTATCCATAGTTCGGCCCAGCCGAACTTAACGCCTTTTTACTTGTTTAATCTCTGACACCAAGTTTCGAGGTGTCTCCCACCACTTGAATTTTCCATCGGGCTTTTGATCATTCCGGTTTGCGTGTATCACCGTGTTTGCCTTCAAAAAACTTCTTTGCTGGATGTTCTTCATCCATTCTGACAACATCACCAAGCCAATGCAGCCGTTGTATTTTGATACGTCATAGAGCTCATGGTTTATACGACGCCTATATTCTCCATTTACGCAAACTGGTCCATATATTTTACGAAGAATCTTTCTCTCAAATACTCCAAGCACTGCCTCATCTGCTTTCACAAGTACCTATTGCCACGGAACCATATCAGTGTCTTGTATGGTGCAATCTTCGTCTGTCGAGAGGTGGCCTTGTTTCTTAACTACTTACTTAATCCAAATTAGCGTTTGTTTTTACTCTTCGCTTTATCTCAAAACTGGTGTCATTCGTTTCGGTTACGGCGGTGCCGGGTTAGATAAAGTTGCTGACTATCTCAAAGTTGTGGTTCCCAACTTTCTTCATTTTCTTTATCTGATCGGTTGTACAGGGCGCGTTAGTAGTTGATACCATCAATTTCTCCATTTACTGCCAGATCCATTTTCACTGATTGCCTTTCGGTTTTTTCAAAGGCTGCAGTTACTACTTCCGGTGATCGACCTACGATATCGATGTTGTCGGCATAGGCGAGTAGCATTTGTGGTCTTGTGAGTAGTGTGCCATATCTATTCACATCTGCATCTTCTCCAGCAGGATATTAAAGAGATCACATGATGGGCTGTCTACTTGTCTGAAACCTCGTTTCGTATTAAATGGTTCGGTATTAAATTCTTTCCTTATTTTACAGAGGAATGTGTATTAGCAAGGGTCATTCTGCAGAGTCTTATTAATTTTGCAGGGATACCAAACTTAGAAATAGCTTGAAATGCCTTTGAACGTAAAGGGGTATCGAAACCGGCTTTGTAGTCAACAAGGAGATGGTAGGTGTTGATTTGTTCTTCTCGGGTCTTTTCCAGGATTTGGCGCAGTGTGAATATCTGATCTATGGTGGATTTACCAGGTCTAAAGCCGCATTGTTAGGGCCTATATATCTCATTGACTTTAGGTTTTAATCTTTCACACAGTACGCTCGAGAGTATCTTGTATGCGATGGGGAGGAGACTTATTCCTCTGTAGTTGGCATTTTCCATCTTGTCTCCTTTCTTGTGTACGGGACATAGTATACTGAGGTTCCAATCATCGGGTATGCGTTCTTCTAGCCAGATTGCGCAGACAAGATGATGCATCCTGCTTATCAGCGTCTCGCTTTTGGTCTTTAATAGTTCAGCGGGTAACCCGTCGGCTTCTGTTGCCTTTTTTTTTCTTCAGTCTGCTACTTGGACCTCATTCTGACTAGGAGGTAAACATTCTGTACCATCATAAGGGATCGTAGAATTCCCGGACTTCATTCTGGCTCCTGTACATCTCAGCGCCCATGAAAATATCCCTGGTCTGCTCGTCCTTGTCTTCACGCTGGCGCTCTTGCCCGTACCATGGGTTACTTGGGGGAGGCTTCCGGTACCCAAGTTCGGATTTCGCGGCATTTTCCATGGAGTGGACAATGGTTTGCCACTGCGCCATTATATCATCGGAACAAGGAGTACTTTCATCAAGCAGTTGGGTCAGTCGAGTGAAGTATGCTGCTGCCATCTGTTATGTTTGCATCTTCTAGCTTCCGTACAGTGTCAGATCGTACTTTCCTCGCCATGTTCAAACGGGTGTGAACCTTTGCTGCAACAAGGTAATGATTCGCTCCACGGATCGATCGTACATCTAACACTGGATGAATGGCTTCCATCTATCATAACATGATCGTTTCGTTTCCTCGTGTTTTGATCAGGTGACAGCCCACATAGTTTCATGAATATTTTTATGTTGAGATCTGGTGCTGCTAACTACCATTAGCCTCAATCCATTATCAGACATTATCTCGTGGAGGCTGAACTTTCCGACTGTTGGACCAAAATGTTTCCTTCCCTATCTTTTTTCTCTATCTTCGCATTGAAATCTCCTAGAGCTTTTTTTAATATCAGGGGCGGGGCAGCGCTCATATTCTCTCTCTAGGCGCTCGTAGAAAATATCCTTGGTCTGGTCCCTTTTTCGTTTGCGTGTGTCGTCAACTTTAGGGGGTCCATTTTAACTATTTCCTGTCATAGTGATTCTTAAAGTTTTCGGGGACGGATTACTGGCCCAGCGCTCCAACCGCTTTTGTGGGATCGCACAAGGTGCTCGTAGAAAATATCCTTGGTCTGCTCGTCCTTTTCTTCCGCCTGAGCCTGGGCACTAATAAGGCTGATGTTGAAGAATTTGGCTGTTATGCGGATTGTGGCTAGCCTCTCGTCCACTAGAGCTGGAAACAAGGTGTTTCAGTCTCCGGCTAAACACAAGTCCACAGCCAAATTCGTGTCTCGTGTTATGGCAGCTATACTATAGTTCGTCACCGTTTGGTTGTTCGTCACCGTTTGTTCCCGGTCCCTCGTACTTCCTGTAAGGCGTTAATATCTGCCTTGTACTTCTCCAATACATCAGCCAGAGCGTATACTGCATCTTCTCTATAGAGAGTGCGGACATTACAGGTGCAGATTCGTAAATCATGAATCATGGTCCCTTTTTCGTTTGCATGGGTCGTCAACTTCAGGGGGTCCATTTTAACTATTTCCTCTCATAGTGACTCTTAAAGTTTTCGGAGACGGGTTACTGGCCCAGCGCTCCAACCGCATGGGTTTTGTGGGATCGCAAGTGTATCCCTTATTGTCGCGAGCCGCTTGCTCCAAAATCCGACGCCCGGCGCCAGCCGTCCCTAATCAGGGAACAGACGCTAATGTTGGCCTTTGGTTATTTCAAGACGCCAATAACTCGCCTTGTCATCTCGAGTATCATTGGCACTCAGTGCCCCCTGACTCCTCACTAAGACTCTCCTCTCGAAAATCGCTGACTGCCCGCGGGCGCATTTGCAGCTACTCCGCATAAAAACGGAGCTTTCCACCATTCGCAACCTGTGGACGCGACCGGTAGCTTTTAGCTAAGCTTGCCGTGGTAACGATGGACACCACACAAGTCGGAGCTCAAAGTTCCAGCCTGTGTTGTGCTCATGGTAGGTGTTGAGCTAGCCGCTTGAAATTTCGCGAAAATACTTCTTATTAGTGTAGGTCGGTTGGTATTGTAAATGGGCCTAATTGGTCCATGTTTTGATATAGCTGCCATATAAATCGATCTTGGGTCTTGATTTCTTGTGCTTCTAGAGGGCGCAATTCTTATCCGATTTGGCACACATCGTTTTGGTGTGATTTCCAACTTGTATGGTCTTAATCAGTTCATATCCTAATATAGCTGCCATATAAACCGATCTCCCGATTGAAATTCTCGAGCTTGCATAGGGCACAATTTATTCAATATCTTTGAAATTTTGAAATGTCGTTTTATTATGACTTTCAACAACGGTAAAGTATGGTCTAAAACGGTTGATAACCTGATATAGCTGCCATATAAACCGATCTGCCAATTTGGTTTTCTGAGACTCTGGAGTGTGCAATTATTACTCGATTTACCTGAAATTTTGGAGGTGGTGTTTTCCTATGACTTCTAACAGCACGGTCCGTATCGGTCAATAACTTGATATAGTTCATATATATTTGAACAAGTAAAAAGGCGTTAAGTTTGGCCGGGCCGAACTTTGTATACCCACCACCTCGGATGTATATGTGAACCACCTGTCCTCAAAATCCGATGCAAAATTCATACCTTATGCCCCATAGCAGCTATGTTCCGATTTGGACCAGATACTAATAAGTAAAAGTTATTGTTCAATTGTATATAACAAAATATTGGTCTTTTTAGTAGTTATATCTAAAAACAAGTAAAAAGGCGTTATACCCATGTTGGATACCCACCACCTCGGGTATATATGTAAACCACCTTTCATCAAAATTCGGTGAAAATATCATACCTTATACTCATATACCTCATACCGATCTGAACTATATACGACACGGATGTCGAAAAGCCGAACATAAGTCACTGTGTCAAATTTCAGTGAAATCGGATTATAAATGCGCCTTTTGTGGGGCCAAGACTTTAAATCGAGATATCGGTCTACATGGCAGCTATATCCAAATCTGGACCGATTTGGGCCAAGTTGCATAAACATGTCGAAGAGCCTAACACTAAGCACTGTCCTAAATTTCGGCGAAATCGGACAATAAATGCCCTTTTATGGGCCCTAAACCTTAAATCCAGAGATCGGTCTATATGGCAGCTATATTCAAATCTGGACCGATCTGGGCAAAATTGAAGAAGGACGTCGAAGAGCCTAACCAAACTCACTGTTTCAAATTTCAGCGACATCGGACAATAAATGCGTCTTTTATGGCCTCAAAACCTAAAACCTAGATATCGGTCTATATGGCAGCTATATCCACATCTGGACCGATCTGTGCGATATTGCAGAAGTATGTAAAGGGGCTTAACGTAACTCACTGTTCCAAATTTCGGGGACATCGGGCAATAAATGAGCATTTTATGGGCCCAAAACCATAAATCAAGAAATCGGTCTATATGGCAGCTATATCCAAATTTGAACCGATCTGGACCAAATTGAAGAAATATGTCAAAGGGCCTAACACATCTCACTGTCCCAAATTTCAGCAAAATCGGATAATTAATGTGGCTTTTGTGGGCCTAAGACCCTAAACTGGAGGATCGGTCTATATGGCAGCTATATCCAAATCTGAACCGATCTGGACCAAACTAAAAAAACATGTCAAAAGGCCTAAGACAACTCACTGTCCCAAATTTAAGCGAAATCGGATAATAAATGTGACTTTTATGAGCCTTAGACCCTAAATCGGAGAATCGGTCTATATGGCAGCTATATCCAAATCTGAACCGATCTGGACCAAATTAAAGAAACATGTCAAAAGGCCTAAGACAACTCACTGTCCCAAATTTAAGCGAAATCGGATAATAAATGTGGCTTTTATGGGCCTTAGACCCTATATCGGCGGATCGGTCTATATGGGGGCTATATCAAGATATAGTCCGATATAGCCCATCTTCGAACTTAACCTGCTTATGGACAAAAAAAGAATCTGTGCAAAATTTCAGCTCAATATCTCTAGTTTTAAAGACTGTAGCGTGATTTCAACAGACAGACGGACAGACGGACGGACGTGGATAGATCGTCTTAGATTTTTACGCTGATCAAGAATATATATACTTTATAGGGTCGGAAATGGATATTTCGATGTGTTGCAAACGGAATGACAAAATGAATATACCCCCATCCTTCGGTGGTGGGTATAATAAACTGATCTGAACTATATACCACATGGATGTCGAAAGCATAACATAAGTCAGTGTGTCAAATTTCAGTGCAATCGGATTAAAAATGCGCCTTTTATGGGGCCAAGACTTTAAATCGAGAGATCGGTTTATATGGCAGCTATACGCAAATCTTGATCGATCTAGACCAAATTGCAGAAATAAGTGGAGGGGCTTAACTTAACTCTTTGTCCCAAATTTCGGCAACATCGGACAACAAATGCGCTTTTTATGGCCCCAAAACCTAAAACCGAGAGATCGGTGTATATGGCAGCTATATCAAAATCTGAACCGATCTCAGCCATATTGACGGAAGATGTCGAAGGACCTAGGATAACTCACTGTCCCGAATTTCAGCAAAATTGGATAATAAATGTGGCTTTTATGGGCCCAAGACCCTAAATTGGAGGATCGGTCTATATGGCAGCTATATCAAAATCTAAACCGATCTGGGCCAAATTGACGGAGGATGTCGAAGGGCCTAACACAACTCACTGTGCCAAATTTCATCCAAATCGGATAATAAATGTGGCCTTTATTGGCCTAAGACCCTAAATCGGCGGATCGGTCTATATGGGGGCTATATCAAGATATAGTCCGATATAGCCCATCTTCGAACTTAACCTGCTTATGGACAAAAAAAGAATCTGTGCAAAGTTTCAGCTCATTATCTCTATTTTTAAAGACTGTAGCGTGATTTCAACAGACAGACGGACAGACGGGCGGACATGTCTAGATCGTCTTAGAATTTTACGCTGATCAAGAATATATATACTTTATAGGATCGGAAATGGATATTTCGATGTGTTGCAAACGGAATGACAAAACGAATATACCCCCATCCGTCGGTGGTGGGTATAAAAAGTCATTCAAAGAATTTGACAAATGCGATCCATGGTGGAGGGTACATAAGATTCGCGGATAATCAGCCGTATCGAACGGATAGTCTCAGTGAGAGACGGGGCGGCACCGCCTCTTGCACAAATACTGAGTGCCTATGATGCTCGATATGACAAGGCGGGTTATTGGAGCCTTTAAATAACCAATGGCCACCCTGTACCCGTGGCGATCGGTACTTTGGACTGAAACGAGCTTGCTTGGAGCTTGAGGAGGATCGCCACCTCCACATGAAAATGTGGCTACAACAACAACATAAGGGATCCAATAACTGACTTGTACTAATAAATTTGGTGACAAACAAAACAAAAATTTGAATCAGAAGCTAATTTCAATTCGATCGTTATACATAACATTTGGGCTAGTTATTTCACTTCTTGGCATTGCAAACAATTTGGCGTTTATCTCCTCAATTCTCCCATGATCTAACATTTTTGTAGTGGGAAAGGAAGGATTCTGGTAAATACAATGGTCCAGGTATTTCTCTTGGCCAAAGAATTACGAATAAATGTTGATCTGAAAACGTCAAACCTTTTTAGAGGTTTCTTCTTCTGAGTATAACTTTCAACCAGAATGTGAAGTTTCCCACCCCCATTTAGATAGACTGTCGTTGTATTGTTATTTGTAAAAGCACGTTTGTTTCTTAAGTCTTTTGTTTTAAGTTCTTAACTCTGAACTTAGGATTGACCAGAAAATGTTCTCTCCCTTACCACATTTCTCATACCCTCCTGTTCACAACAAAGCCTCTCATTTTTCCCTTTTCCATCCATAAGTTTGCGTTTGATACCAAGCCAAATCAAAATCAAAACCAAGTCATCGTATACCACAGCCTTAGAAAAGTCTTGAAACGCACTAGCTGCAACCCATTCGACTTCATCAAACTTGTAAATTATAATAAAAGTGTAATCATAATGTGAGCCTATAAGCATAATCTGCAGGTGATTCAGCATGAAATAAGGCTACTAAATGTCAAACACAATGATACGATTTTTTTGTACAGCGGCATTGACATAGAGTTTAAGGAAAACGTTTTCTTTGTTCGGATTTCAAAAAGAGACTTGGTCTTGATGTCGTTTAGCCTTCCAACTTTCATGTAGAGCAAGTGAGTTGCAGTTTGGGCTTCTAAAGAGTGAAATAGAAATTTTGTGTTCAAAAGGTTTGAGCCCCAATGATCATCGGACATCGTCAAGTAGACCTATAAACGGGCTTTGAAAATTGATTATTAAATATGGTCATTTAGTTGCTTCTACCACAGAGTGCTAGAGTGTTGCTACGAGTGCTAACTTCGACTGGTTTGCTGTGCCCTTTCAAGATGCTATCGTTGTCTCTGTTAGTTCGCAAAGATGATTTCGTTTCAAATTGACATTAGGATTACAGTCAATTGTAATGAGTATGCGAATGATTTTGTATTACAAAGTCCCTTCATGTATGTGGAAAAGATAAGAAGTTCATCAGGTCTTGTGACTTGAAGGAGAGTGGCCAGACGTTGCAAAAGAAGAATTTAACAAATAAGAGCGTTCGAAGATCGGCCGGGCCGAATTTTGGGAACCCACCACCATGGATTCTGCTGAAAATTTATACAAATTAAATTTAGTTAAAGGACATTATTTTATTCTATTGTACATACCACACTTCTGTCAAACCAGTAAAAACTAAAGCTTGTAGGATTCGAACAGCGATGATCGAGAGACCGGTTTACATGGGAACTATATCAGGTTATAGACTGATTTGGACCATATTTGACAGAGTTGATGGAAGTCATAACAGAACACCGCATACAAAATTTCAGCCAAATCGGACAAAAATTGCGGTTTGCAGGTGCTCAAGAAGTTTAAACGGGAGACAGGTTTATATGGGAACTATTGGGTTGCCCAAAAAGTAATTGCGGATTTTTTAAAGAAAGTAAAGGCATTTTTAATAAAACTTAGAATGAACTTTAATCAAATATACTTTTTTTTACAATTTTTATACCCACCACCGACGGATGGGGGTATATTCATTTTGTCATTCCGTTTGCTACGCATCGAAATATCCATTTCCGATCCAATAAAGTAGGTATATATTCTTGATCAGAGTAAAAATCTAAGACGATCTAGACATGTTCGTCCGTCTGTCTGTTGAAATCACGCTACAGTCTTTAAAAATAGATATATTGAGCTGAAATTTGGCACAGATTCTTTTTTTTGTCCATAAGCAGGTTAAGGTCGAAGATGGGCTATATCGGACTATATCTTAATATAGCCCCCATATAGACCGATCCGCCGATTTGGGGTCTTAGGCCCATAAAAGCCACATTTATTATCCGATTTTGTTGAAATTTGGGACAGTGTGTTATGTTAGGCCCTTCAACATCCTTTGTCAATTTGGCTCAGATCGGTCCAGATTTGGATATAGCTGCCATATAGACCGATCCTCCGATTTAGGGTCTAAGGCCCATAAAAGCCACATTTATGGTCCGACTTCACTGAAATTTGGGACAGTGAGTTGCCTTAGGCCCTTTGACATGTTTCTTTAATTTGGTCCAGATCGGTTCAGATTTGGATATAGCTGCCATATAGACCGATCCGCCGATTTAGGGTCTTAGGCCCATAAAAGCCACATTTATTATCCGATTTTGCTGAAATTTGGGACAGTGAGTTGTGTTAGGCCCTTCGATATCCTTCATCAATTTGGCTCAGATCGGTCCAGATTTGGATATAGCTGCCATATAGACCGATCCTCCGATTTAGGGTCTTAGGCCCAAAAGAGCCGCATTTAGTTTCCGATTTTGATGAAATTTGGGACAGTGAGTTGTGTAAGGCCCATCGACATCCTTCGTTAATTTGGCCCAGATCGGTTGGGATTTGGATATATCTGCCATATACATCGATCCTCCGATTTATTGTGTAAGGCCCATAAAAGCCACATTCATTATCCGATTTTGCTGAAATTTGGGACAATGAGTTGTGTTAGGCCCTTTGATATATTTCTTTAGTTTGGTCCAGATCGGTTCAGATTTGGATATAGCTGCCATATAGACCGATTTCTTGATTTATGGTTTTGGACCCATAAAATGCTCATTTAGTGTCCGATGTCGCCGAAATTTGGAACAGTGAGTTAAGTTAAGCCCCTTGACATACTTCTGCAATATCGCACAGATCGGTCCAGATTTGGATATAGCTGCCATATAGACCGATATCTAGGTTTTAGGTTTTGGGGCCATAAAAGACGCATTTATTATCCGATGTCGCTGAAATTTGAGACAGTGAGTTTGGTTAGGCTCTTCGACGTCCTTCTTCAATTTTGCCCAGATCGGTCCAGATTTGAGTATAGCTGCCATATAGACCGATCTTACGATTTAAGGATTAGGGCCCATAAGAGGCATTTATTGTCCGATTTCGCCGAAATTTGGGACAGTGCTTAGTGTTAGGCTCTTCGACATGTTTATGCAACTTGGCCCAAATCGGTCCAGATTTGGATATAGCTGCCATGTAGACCGATATCTCGATTTAATGTCTTGGCCCCATAAAAGGCGCATTTATAATCCGATTTCACTGAAATTTGACACAGTGACCTATGTTCGGCTTTTCGACATCCGTGTCGTATATAGTTCAGATCGGTATGAGGTATATGAGTATAAGGTATGAAATTTTCACCGAATTTTGATGAAAGGTGGTTTACATATATACCCGAGGTGGTGGGTATCCAAAGTTCGGCCCGGCCGAACTTAACGCCTTTTTACTTGTTTTGCTTCCTTTCTTAAAATTTTTTTAAATTGGCGCTCAAATTTTCTTCGAATATGGCAACATTGCTCCTTAGCTTTGCATTCAATTCCCCCTCGATTTGAACCCAAAGTGTCCCTGGAAGGCGTACACACTCAGCTGAATCAGTTACTCAGGCAAGTGTTGCAAACATGAGATGGTTATCACATGCTGATGCTATGCAAATAGCAATGAATTTGCCTTTGACTTGGAATATGCCTTTTGAAGCCAAACGTACTAAAGGCCCATATGCGAAATCAAAATTGATTTTTATGAACAATTAGCGAATGACAGAGTAAACAAATTAAAGCGGACCACACACACAAGTAGTAAGGAGAATCTATGGAGATGGCAAGGAAAAAGAAGATTCTCATAGCCCATGAAGACTATGATGGGAAGCATGTTTGCAGGCATTCAAATCTTCCTAAAGTATTTAATGCTCTAAGAATGTGTTAAATCTAAGCCAGACCGACATGTTGTGCGATGTCTGGGGTAATTGCAAAAATTGATTTATTTATTATAGGATTGCAATGTTGTTGCTTATCTGGCCATATTTGATCTAAAAGCTAATCTTTAGCAGTTAGAGTGGTCCATTGCCCTGGTACATGGTCTAAACAAAGTGAAGAACAATGCCTACTTTATGGCTTGGCATTAACCTTATGAACTGCAGGCTTAGCAGGGGCCTTTTGTTTCTGTTTTCGTTTTTTGTTTTCATTATTTGGGAAGTTAGTTTTTCAGTACTCTGCCACTTTGTAAATGATGTTAAAACAATAAAGCAAGTGGTCATTTCTGGTAAACATTAAAGTTTTGGTCCGAAGAAGGCAAAACAGCAACACTCACTCACTCAATTGTGTTTGAAGGTTTGGGGGAAAATATATTCAAATATTTGGCTACTCAAGCAGCTACAACTACAACTGCTGCTGGTGGTGCTGTTGTTGGAGCTGCTGTTGGTTTATGGTTGTTTGGGCCCACCACCTAAAAGCCTTACAAATGTTTCTTCTTAACGCTTTCAAGCCTCAAAACTAACACTCATTCAAGCAAATCTTTGAAAAAAAAACCAAAAAAACCTCTACAAAATTGTAAAGATTCACCCAAAAATTTACAATGTTGTATTGGCAAAACAAAAACTCTAATCAATGTTTCTATTGTTGTTTATGCTTTGCTTTGGTATGCTGTGTGTCTTTGTTAGTTGCTGGCTTTAAATCTTTTTTAATCAAAAACGCTTAATATTCTCAACTAACATAGAATCTAGCAAATGGATTTGAAACAATTGTTAATGTTTTCTTTTTGTTTTTCAGGTTTCCTATCTGTATGTCTTAAAGTTTATTGCAATGCACCTATACTCTGATTTTTTCCAGTTTTTTTTTTTCGCTGCCATTGCATTGCAAAAAAACTAAAATCTGATTGTTTGCGGTTCATTTGCTGCCAAACAATTCAACATTTAACAAACACTTGATTTTCTTAACCTCTGTTGAAAAAGAGTTCATCTTCATTTATCTTAAAGGGTGTGCATGAAAAGCAAGGAAATTTTATTAATGCAAAAATTAAACTATTGGTTTGCCCAAAAAGTAATTGCGGATTTTGCATTTTACGCTGAACTAACCTTTGACTGTTCTCGGTATTATTTTTTAACCCTCCTACACTGGGACAAGCTTCCACAATAGTCTAAAAGTTCTATTGGGTTGCCCAAAAAGTAATTGCGGATTTTCCATATAGTCGGCGTTGACAAATTTTTTCACAGCTTGTGACTCTGTAATTGCATTCTTTCTTCTGTCTGTTATCAGCTGTTACTTTTAGCTTGCTTTAGAAAAAAAGTGTAAAAAAAGTATATTTGATTAAAGTTCATTCTAAGATTTAATAAAAATGTATTTACTTTCTTTTAAAAAATCCGCAATTACTTTTTGGGCATCCCAATACTTTAATACGACCCATGCGAGATATAACAGAAATGGCAACAGACGGGGTGACTGGCTGAAAATGAGCCTATACCTCGTTCTGTTTCAAAGTTGATGTTGTCCTTTTCATCTATGGTGTTGGCTGGCTTTGTTATTGTTGTGGTAAACAACTTTTTAAGTTTGCCTGATTTTACTGGACGTTCTTAACGTTCATATCCCTTATTTTGTTTTTCCCAGGGCTGTGGAGACGGAGTCTTAAAATCGGAAAAATTACCACGACACCGGACAAAATAGAAAACAAGTAAAAGCGTGCTAAGTTCGTCCGGGCCGAATCGTACTTACCCTCCACCATGGATCGCATTTGCCGAGTTCTTCTCCCGGCATCTCTTCTTAGGCAAAAAAGGATATAAGAAAAGATTTGCTCTGTTATTAGTGCGATAACAAGATATGGTCCGGTTTGGACCACAATTAAATTATATGTTGGAGACCTGTGTAATATGTCAGCCAATTCGAGTAAGAATTGCGCCCTTTGGGGGCTCAAGAAGTAAAATAGAGAGATCGATTTAGCTGTAACGGGCTATAGACCATGAGAGAATCCGTCATACAAAATTTCAGGCAAATCGGATAATAATTGCGACCTCTAGAGGCTCAAGAAGTCAAAATCGCAGATCGGTTTATATGACAGCTATATCAGGTTATGACCCGATTTGAACCATACTTGGCACATTTGTTGGATATCATAACAAAACACGTCGTGCAAAATTTCATTCCAATCGGATAAGAATTGCGCACTCTAGAGGCTCAAGAAAATTAAGACCCAAGATCGGTTTATATGGCAGCTATATCAGGTTATAGACAGATTTTAACCATACTTCGCACAGTTGTTGGATATCATAACAACACACGTCGTACAAAATTTCATTCCAATCGGATAAGAATTGCGCACTCTAGAAGCTCAAGAAGTCAAGACCCAAGATCGGTGTATATGGCAGCTATATCAGGTTATGGACCGATTTGAACCATACTTTGCACAGTTGTTCGACATCATAACAAAACATGTCGTGCAAAATTTCATTCCAATCGGATAAGAATTGCGCCCTCTAGAGGCTCAAGAAAATCAAGACCCAAGATCGGTTTATATGGCAGCTATATCAGGTTATGGACCGATTTGAACTATACTTGGCAAAGTTGTTGAATATCATAACAAAACACGTCGAGCCAAAATTCATTCAAATCGGATAAGAATTGCGCACTCTAGAGGCTCAAGAAGTCAAGACCCAAGATCGGTTTATATGGCAGCTATATCAGGTTATGGACCGATTTGAACTATACTTGGCAAAGTTGTTGAATATTAAAACAAAACACGTCATGCAAAATTTCATTCCAATCGGATAAGAATAGCGCACTCTAGAGGCTCAAGAAGTCAAGACCCACGATCGGTTTATATGGCAGCTATATCAGGTTATGAACCGATTTGAACGAAACTTGGCACAGTTGTTGGATATCATAACAAAACACGTCATGCAAAATTTCATTCCAATCGGATAAGAATTGCGCACTCTAGAGGCTCAAGAAGTCAAGACCCAAGATCGGTTTATATGGCAGCTATATCAAAACATGGACCGATGTGGCCCATTTACAATACCAACCGACCTACACTAATAAGAAGTATTTGTGTAAAATTTCAAGCGGCTAGCTTTTCTCCTTCGGAAGTAAGCGTGCTTTCGACAGAGAGACGGACGGACGGACAGACGGACATGGCTAGATCGACATAAAAGGTCGCGACGATCAAGAATATAAATACTTTGTGGGGTCTCAGACGAATATTTCGAGTAGTTAGAAACAGAATGACGAAATTAGTATACCCTCACCTTATGGTGGAGGGTATAAAAATGTTTCAACAAAAATAAAATACTCAAACAAATATTGGGTTGCCCAAAAAGTGATTGCGGATTTTTTAAAAGAAAGTAAATGCATTTTTAATAAAACTTAGAATGAACTTTAATCAATTATACTTTTTTTCTAAAGCAAGCTAAAAGTAACAGCTGGTAACTGACAGAAGAAAGAATGCAATTACAGAGTCACAAGCTGTGAAAAAATTTGTCAACGCCGACTATATGAAAAATCCGCAATTACTTTTTGGGCAACCCAATAAAAGCGTGCTCAGTTCGGCCAGGCCGAATCTTGGGAACCCACCACCATGGACTCTGGTAAAAATTTACAATATATAAAATAAATTTAGTTGAGGAGCATAATTTTATTCTACATTCCAAAATTGAGTCAAACCAGCAAAAACTAAAGCTTCTAGAAATCGAACAAGGATGATCGAGGGACCGGGTCACAAGTGAGCTATCTATATTAGGTTATATAATGATTGAACCATATTTGGCACAGTTGTTGAAAGTAGCAACAGAACACCGCATGCAAAATTTCAACTAAGTCGGACAAATATTGCGGCTTGTAGAACTCAAGAAGTCAATTGCTAATATTCTTCTGTTATTGTTTAATAGGTAAAGATAGCTCAACTTTTTTTTACAAAATTGTGGTCGGTCTTGTGTGCATGAACTGGCCGTGACATTTGTTTAAAGTCAGAGCTGAATTTTGTACTGCTTGCCAACACACTATTTAAAAGCCAATCCTAATCGTTCTAAGCCTTTAATGTGTGGTTGTCTTGGCGATTACTTAGTTTTATAGTGATAGTTTTGGCGAATCAGCTTCGGAATTTTTATGAAGTCTTTTCTTTTGCGCTCATTTTTTTAATTTGCTCTCAAACTAGTTTTATGATTTCAACATGTTATTGTTATTGTTTGTTGTGTCGGTCAATTGGTTTTAAACGACTTCTGTTTCAATAAAATTTTACGCAAACAAATTGAAAATATAAGCAAATAAAAATGTTTAATATTTCCAACAAATAAATGTTGACCAATTTTTACTCTACGTTCCGCTTAAATGATGCCGCTATTTTCACCTTCGAACTTTATTAACATCAATCGAAATATCGGTTTTGATGGAAAAGATGTCCGGTAGGAATTGTATCCAACTATTCCCGTATATGGCTGTAATTTGCATCATGCCTTTATACGTCCTAAAGTTTTCATAATTTATTGGAGACTAGCCTAACCGGGCCCGCTCCGCTGTGCCTTCTTTAACTCTCTAATACCTTTTTAGGGTACGGACACTTCGCCCTGTATGCGGATATCGAATTCGTGCCATTGTAGCCTATGACACTGAACGCGTTCGAATCCTGGCGAGAACATCTGACAAAGCGGTGGCGACATTTCCGAGATACAATGCCATGCATGCTCATTTAAAAATTTTTCCCCAAACAGGTGTGAGGACGCCGTTCCGACTCGGCTATAAAAAATGACCGTTATCACTGAGCTTCAACTTGAATCGGAAAGCACTCATTGATGTGTGTGAAGTTTTACCCGCTAGGTTCCTGGTGTTTTTTAAAATTAGGATAATGAGAATTGCTTTTTAGGGGAGGGATGGCACCTCAGATATTTCGACTCAAATATGGATATCAAATTCGTTCTGCACTTCCAAATCCCTTTAATTTGAGCCCCATATTGTCATAGCCGGTAAATGTGAATGGCGTTTTAGGGCGTACCCCAAAACAATTGGCTCCAAAATTGGATATCAAATTCGTTTTCTACTCTAAAATACCATAATGGGTCAAAAAACCCATTTGACGTATCTTTAGGAGGAAAAGCGCCACCTTGACTTGAACGCAAATTTGAATGTCATATTCGTAATCTACTCCCAAATACCTTTCATTTGAGTCTAATAAAGCCATGGTCGGCTAATATGCCCATTTGGGGGCATTTGGGGGAGGGCGACCTCCCATTACTTGGACCTAATGTTTTATGCCATATTTATACCCACCACCGAAGGATGGGGGTATATTAATTTTGTCATTCCGTTTGCAACACATCGAAATATCCATTTCCGACCCTATAAAGTATATATATTCTTGACCAGCGCAAAAATCTAGGACGATCTAGACATGTCCGTCCGTCTGTCCGTCTGTCCGTCTGTCTGTTGAAACCACGCTACAGTCTTTAAAAATAGAGATATTGAGCTAAAACTTTGCACAGATTCTTTTTTTGTCCATAAGCAGGTTAAGTTCGAAGATGGGCTATATCGGACTATATCTTGATATAGCCCCCATATAGACCGATCCGCCGATTTAGGGTCTTAGGCCAATAAAAACTGCATTTATTATCCGATTTTGCTGAAATTTGGGACAGTGAGTTGTGTTAGGCCCTTCGACATCGTTCGTCAATTAAGCCCAGATCGGTCCAGATTTGGATATAGCTGCCATATAGATCGATCCTCCAATTTAGGGTCTTAGGCCCATAAAAGCCACATTTATTATCCGATATTGCTGAAATTCGGGACAGTGAGTTGTCTTAGGCCCTTCGACATCCTCCGTCAATTTGGCTCAGATCGGTCCAGATTTGGATATAGCTGCCATATAGACCGATCCTCCGATTTAGGGTCTTAGGCCCATAAAAGCCACATTTATTATCCGATATTGCTGAAATTCGGGACAGTGAGTTGTCTTAGGCCCTTAGACATCCTCCGTCAATTTGGCTCAGATCGGTCCAGATTTGGATATAGCTGCCATATAGACCGTTCCTCGGATTAAGGGTCTTAGGCCCATTTAAGCCGCATTTATTATCCGATTTTGCTGAAATTTGGGACAGTGAGTTGTGCAAGGCCCTTCGACATCCTTCGTCAATTTAGCTCAGGTCGGTCTATGTTTGGATATAGCTGCCTTATAGACCGATCATCCGATTTAGGGTCTTAAACCCATAAAAGCCACATTTATTATCCGATTTTGCTGAAATTTGAAACAGGGAGTTTTCTTAGGCCCTTCAATATCCTCCGTTAATATGACTCAGATCGGTTTGGATTTGGATATAGCTGCCATATAGACCGATCCTCCGATTTAGGGTCTTAAACCCATAAAAGCCACAATTATTATCCGATTTTGCGAAAATTTGGGACAGTGCGTTGTCTTAGGCCCTTCAACATTCTCCGAAAATTTGGCTTATATCTGTTTAGATTTGGATATAGCTGCCATATAAACCGATCTCTCGGTTTTAGGTTTTGGGTTCATAAAAAGCGCATTTATTGTCCGATGTTGCCGAAATTTGGGACAAAGAGTTAAGTTAAGCCCCTCCACATATTTCTGCAATTTGGTCTAGATCGATCAAGATTTGCATATAGCTGCCATAAAGATCGATTATGAATTTTCGACCGGATTTTGAGGAAAGGTGGTTCACATATGTATCCAAAGTTCGGCCCGGCCGAACTTAACGCCTTTTAACTTGTTATATATAAGATTCTTCCCCATTATATTGTAGTTTTTTTTTCCTTATTTAACCTACAAAATGTCTAGACTTTTACCTTTTTATTTAAACCACGTAAAGTTCTTTAAATTCCATCAATCCCATCTGCATCCTTAATTTCGATCATATTCAACTGTTTTAGTTAACATCATTGTTTGTTTGTTTGTTAGTCATCATTATGCTGTTGATTTTAACAAAGGGGGTGTAACTTTGCCAATATTAAAGGCTAGCACCAAAAAAAAAATAAACACCAAACAGAAAAAACATCACTTAAACAAACTTCATAAGATTTCATTCCACTTCACCAACGAAAGCATCAGTATTAACAGCAAAAAAAAAAAAACAACAGATATCGCAACCGAGAAAAAAAAGAGTTCTGTTTTTTTGGTTTGTTGTATTTAATAACAATCAAACATTGAAACAAGTTCGATCAAAAACAACGCCCTGAGGTTAGTTTCTGTTTTATGAAAAAAAAAAACAAGTAAAAAGGCGTTAAGTTCGGCCGGGCCGAACTTTGGATACCCACCACCTCGGGTATATATGTAAACCATCTTTCACCAAAATTCGGTGAAAATTTAACACCTTATGTCCCATATCAGTTATATCAAAATAAGTTCCGATTTGAACCATATACTAATAAGTACACTAGCTGTATCTAAATATATACGACACGGATGTAGAAAAGCCTAACATAAGTTACTGAGTCAAATTTCAGTGAAATCGGATTATAAATGCGCCTTTAATGGGGCCAAGACTTTAAATCGAGATATCGGTCTACATGGCAGCTATATCCAAATTTGGACCAATTTGGGCCAAGTTGCATAAAAATGTCGAAGAGCCTAACACAAAGCAATGTCCCAAATTTCGGCGAAATCGGACAATAAATGCCTCTCTTATGGTCCCAAAAGCTTAAATCGAGAGATCGGTCTATATGGCAGCTATATTCAAATCTGGACCGATCTGTGCGATATTGTAGAAGTATATCAAGGAGCTTAACTTAACTCGCTGTCCCAAATTTCGGCGACATCGGACAAGAAATGAGCATTTTATGGGTCCAAAACCATAAATCAAGAAATCGGTCTATATGGCAGCTATATCCAAATCTGCACCGATCTGGACCAAAGTGAAGAAAGATGTCGAAGGGCCTAACACAACTCACTGTCCCGAATTTCATCAAAATCGGATAATAAATGTGGCTTTTGTGGGCCTAAGACCCTAAATTGGAGGATCGGTCAATATAGCAGCTATATCCAAATCTGGTCCGATCTGGGCCAAATTGACGAAGTATGTCGAAGGGCCTAAGACAACTCACTTTCCCAAATTTCAGCAAAATCGGTTAATAAATGTGGCTTTTATGGGCCTTAGACCCTAAATCGGAGGATCGGTCTATATGGCAGCTATATCCAAATCTGGCCCGATCTGGGCCAAATTTACGAACGATGTCGAAGGGCCTAACACAACTTACTGTCTCAAATTTCAGCAAAATCGGATAATAAATGTGGCTTTTATTCGCTTAAGACCCTAAATCGGCGGATCGGTCTATATGGGGGCTATATGAAGATATAATCCAATATAGTCCATCTTCGAACTTAACCTGCTTATGGACAAAAAAAAGAATCTGTGCAAAATTTCAGCTCAATATCTCTATTTTTGAAGACTGTAGCGTGATTTCAACAGACAGACGGACAGACGGACGGACATGTCTAGATCGTCTTAGATTTTTACGCTGATCAAGAATATATATACTTTATAGGGTCGGAAATGGATATTTCGATGTGTTGCAAACGGAATGACAAAATGAATATACCCCCATCCTTCGGTGGTGGGTATAATAAATAAAATAAAAACACCAAAACTCTTTTCAAAGATCTGTGATGCAGTTAGTGAGGGATTTGAGATGGTCAAATGGGAAGTTACCTACCAAGTAAAACGTGTAATAAAAACTGACGAGGACACCATTGCAAACGAAAAGTACATGCGGTGGAAGGATTGAATTTTTTTTGAACAAACGAACACAAAATTTCGATTTCAATACACCGTTTTGCAAAATCGAAATCACCATTAGTTTTATAGTAAGACTAGCTGAACCGGGCCCGCTCCGCTGCGCCTTCTTTTACCTTATATGGAACATAATTTTCCTTGGAATATTTATTTTCGACAATTAAAGAGCTTTTAGGGAAATACCATGCTACGAAAATACTATATCGCTTGACTAAAAGTTTAACAATATAAGTGTCTTTATCTGATTCCCATACCATCTTTATTGGTCTACGAATTTAAGTTTGGATGTAAGGTGTACTCCATTCTTAAAATACTTCATTTCAGCCCAATATTCTCATGATGTCTGATTTAGTGGTGTTTTCGGGTGTAAGGTGGTCCCCCAGACACTTGGCCCTAAAAAAATATCAGCATCGTGCTCTTCTCTCAAATACCATTTATTTAAACCCCATATTGCCATTGGTTTTGAGTGGGAGTTTACAGGATGAGGCGTCCCCCAAACACATGGTCCCAAAATTGGACCATCCCCCTCCCCCTTACCCTAATTTTCAGAAACGCCAGATCTCGGAGATGTGTGGTGCGATTTAAGCGAAATTTTGTTTGCTCTCATATAGTACCCTAAAATTAAAAATTTGGTATCCAAATTTCGGATGGGGTACCTAGGGGGGCTGCCCCACCCTAAAACCTACCAAACATATATTTACACCAATCTCTACAACATGAGACTCAAATGAATGATATTTAGGATAAGAAAACGTATCGGATATCCAATTGTCGGACCAAGTGCCAGAGGGACCACCCCAAGCCCCAAAACACCTCTAAATCGGACATATTTACCATGGCAATATGGGACTCAAATGAAAGGCATTTGCGAGTAGAATACCAATCTGATATCCAAATGTGGGACCACGTTTCTGGGGGTCCACCCCTTTCCCAAAACACACCCCAAGCGGGACTTATTTACTTACCATGGTAATATAGCGCTTAAATAAAAGGTATTTGAATGTAAAATACGAATCTGATACCCAAATATGGGACCAAGTGTTTGGAGGCCGTCTCTCACCATAAACATTCCCCAAAGGGGACAAATTTACGATCATTGCAATATGGGGCTCAAATGATAGGTCTTTGGGAGTAAAGCACGAATTTGATATCAATATTCGGGAAAAGTGTCCATGGGGCCACCCCATCCCACCCCATATGGGCCTCAACTTAAAGGTATATGGGATTAGACCACGTATCTGATATCAACATTAGGGGCCAACTGTCTAGCGGACGTCCCACCACCATAACAACCCCCAAATAGGACATATTTGCTCACCAAGACACTTTGGGTCTTAAAGAGAGTGGGACAAAATATTCATAGTTTTTAGGACCATGAATTTAGGGCATCACCCCTTTTTCAAAACACCCCCAGAGGAAAAACCTTTTTCTACCATGCCAATATGTGGCGCAAATGAAAGGTATTTGAGATTAGAAAACGAATTTGATAACCTATTTTGGGGCCATGTGTTTGGGGGACGCCTCATCCTGTAAACTCCTCTTAAGCCAATGGCAACATAATTGGTATTTGAGAGAAGAGCACGATGCTGATATTTTTTCAGGGCCAAGTATCTGGGGGACATCCTCTCCCACGAAAACACCACTAAATCAGACATCATGAGAATATCGGGCTGAAATGAAGTATTTTAAGAATGGAGTGCACCTGACATCCAAACTTAAATTCGAAATATACCCATATTGCTTTGGGCAATATGGGTATCAAATAAAAGGTATTTAAGAATTAGAGTACGAACTTGGCATTAAAATGTTAACCTAAGTGTCGGGGACTCCCCAACCCCAGAAACACCACTCAATAGGACACTTTAACCGATTGGGACAATATGGTTATCAAATGAGAAGTACAATACAAATCTGACCCAAAAACTAATTTTTAGGTGTCTGAGGCGCCTCCCCAAACCTCAAAACACCTCAACAGGATAAATTTACCGATTAGGACAATATGGGTATCAAACGAAAAATATTTGGTAGCTGTGTACACATCTTTAATAAGAATTTGGTCCGAGGTGTCTACGGGACCTCTCCAACCCCAACTTAAAACCCTCAAAACGAGCATAAATGTCCAACGTTACAAAGTGGGTATCGAATGAAAGGTCTTTGGTAGTTGACTACGAATTTGGTATGCACAAATAAGATAAAGTCTGGGACCGGCCCAAATCTAAATACTCTTAAAAAGGATATGTAGTTCGATGCTATGTCAATTAAAGGAAAGGTCTATGAAAGTATATTTTGAATCTTATGTTGGTATAAGGATTCAAGTATCTGGGTCACGTCCTACCACTCCGCAAAACAGTAGGTCCCCGACAATAAAAGATAAAATTGTCCTTTGGTTCTTAGCGTTTGGGGGAGCGATCATCTCCTCCCAATAAATGCAACGCCCAACTGTCATGCAGGATGACCGAGAATATATTGTACTCAAATGAAAGGACGTGTCAGAGGGCAATGCCCCTCTCCTAATCCTACCCAAAGAAAAGGAATTAAAAATAATATGAAATAATATTTATATGAAGGCCAATCAGGACAATAGTAGAATAGGACAGAAATAATAGGTTTTTGGTAATAGAGTACACTTTTTACCCTCAAATTGGGATGGACACAGGAGCACCTGTTGATCTATAAGAATGTGTTATCCCAAGTGGTCGCTTTGTAATAATTTTCGATGTGGATAACCAATACAAAAAATAAATAGTGTGAATCTGAACGAGACCTATAGCCCTGAATATTTTGATAGCCTCCCTCACCCTGTATACCCCTCAAACTGGAGATATTTGTGGATTATGGCAAAAAGGGACTCAAATCTGAATCTGCTTAATGGCCAAGTGCTATAGAGACGCCTAAACTCATAAACTCCCCCTAAACCACACATATATACCGAATATGGCCATATCTAGCTCCAATGTGATTTTCGGGAGAGGAGTATGAATCAGATATCCACTTTTGGGGTAAAGAGTTTGGCTATTCCAATCCACCACCAAATTCAAGAGAATGAAGTAGATCTGACATCCAAACTTTAATGGGCAGACCTTGGGTGGGATATCTAGGGGGTCGCCCCACCTCCAAAGCCACCAGCCAAATGGAATATAAACCAATATTGACAATATGAGACTCAAATGAAAGGTATTTGAGACCACAGCACGAATCTGATATATGGGGATTCACCTCACTCTTTAAAACACCCCCATACTGGACACATTTACCGACCATAGCAATATACGGCTCCAATGAAAGGTATTTGGGAGAGAGCTCCAATGTAATATCCACATTGGCGCGAAATATCTGACAGGCCTTATCAGCACCCCCAAACAGGACTTATTTCCTGACCGTATAGGGCTCAGATAAAATAAGAGAGTGAAATAAGGCGCAGCGGAGCGGGCCCTGTCCAACTAGTTCTTACATATAACAAATAAAAGCGTGCAAAGTTCGGCCGGGCCGAATCTTATATACCCTCCTCCATGGATCGCATTTGTTGAGTTCTTTTCCCGGCATCTCTCCTTAGGCAAAACAGGATATAAGAAAAGATTTGCTCTGCTATTAGAGCGATATCAAGATATGGTCCGGTTTGGACCACAATTAAATTATATGTTGGAGACCTGTGTTAAATGTCAGCCAATTCGAATAAGAATTGCGCCCTTTGGGGGCTCAAGAAGTAAAATAGAGAGATCGATTTATATGGGAGCTGTATCGGGCTATAGACCGATTCAGACCATAATAAACACGTATGTTAATGGTCATGAGAGAACCCGTCGTACAAAATTTCAGGCAAATCGGATAATAATTGCGACCTCTAGAGGCTCAAGAAGTCAAGACCCAAGATCGATTTATATGACAGCTATATAAGGTTATGGGCCGATTTAAACCATACTTGGCACAGTTGTTGGATATCATAAGAAAACACGTCGTGCAAAATTTCATTCCAATCGGATAAGAATTGCGCACTCTAGAGGCTCAAGAAGTCAAGACCCCAGATCGGTTTATATGACAGCTATATCAGGTTATGAACCGATTTGGACCATACTTAGCACAGTTGTTGGATATAATAACAAAACACGTCGTGCAAAACTTCATTCCAATTGGATAAGAATTGCGCAATCGGATAAGAATTGCGCTAGAGGCTCAAGAAGTCAAGACCCAAGATCGGTTTATATGGCAGCTATATCAGGTTATAAACCGATTTGAACCATACTTGGCACAGTTGTTGGATATCAAAACACGTCGTGCAAAATTTCATCCCAATCGGATAAGAATTGCGCACTCTAGAGGCTCAAGAAGTCAAGACCCAAGATCGGTTTATATGGCAGCTATATCAGGTTATGGACCGATTTGAACCTTGGCACAGTTGTTGGATATCATAACAAAACACGTCGTGCAAAACTTCATTCCAATCGGATAAGAATTGCGCAATCGGATAAGAATTGCGCTAGAGGCTCAAGAAGTCAAGACCCAAGATCGGTTTATATGGCAGCTATATCAGGTTATAAACCGATTTGAACCATACTTGGCACAGTTGTTGGATATCATAACAAAACACGTCGTGCGAAATTTCATCCTAATCGGATAAGAATTGCGCACTCTAGAGGCTCAAGAAGTCAAGACCCAAGATCGGTTTATATGGCAGCTATATCAAAACATGGACCGATATGGCCCATTTACAATACCAACCGACCTACACTGATAAGAAGTATTTCTGCAAAATTTCAAGCGGCTAGCTTTACTCCTTCGGAAGTTAGCGTGCTTTCGACATACAGACGGACGGACGGACGGACAGACGAACGGACGGACGGACAGACGGACGGACGGAGGGACGGACAGACGGACGGACATGGCTAGATCGACATAAAATTTCACGACGATCAAGAATATATATACTTTATGTGGTCTCAGACGAATATTTCGAGTAGTTACAATCAGAATGACGAAATTAGTATACCCCCCATCTTATGGTGGAGGGTATAATAAACACGTATGTTGATGGTAATGAGAGGATTCGTGGAAATCAAGACCCAAGATCAGTTTATATGACAGTTATATCAGGTTATGGACCGATTTGAACTATACTTAGCGCAGTTGTTGGAAGTGATACCAAAACACCACGAGCAAATTTCAGTCCAATCGGATAAGAATTGCGCACTCTAGAGACTCAAGAAGTCAAGTCCCAAGATCGGTTTATATGGCAGCTATATCAAAACATGGACTGATATGGCCCATTTACAATACCAACCGACCTACACTAATAAGAAGTATTTGTGCAAAATTTCAAGCGGCTAACTTTACTCCTTAGAAAGTTAGCGTGCTTTCGACTGACAGACGGACGGACAGACGGACAGACACGGCTAGATCGACATAAAATGTCACGACGATCAAGAATATATATGTGGATATATGTGGAGGGTATAAAAATCAAATTGTGTTTGTTTTTGTGTTTGTTTGTTTGTGTGTTCCTTATAGACTCAGAAACGGCTGAACCGATATTCTTGAAATTTTCGCCGATGGTTCATAATTAACCCGTGGTGAAAATACGGTACTTAATTTTTTGATATCTGAAGGGTAAGCGGACCCTCCCCATTACCCATATTTTCAGAAACGCCAGATCTCGGAGATGGGTGGTTCGATTTAAGCAAAATTTTGTGTGCTCTCTTATAGTAATCTACAAACAAAAATTTGGCATCCAAATTTCGGATGGGGTACCGAGGGTGGGCGCTCCACCCCACAACCTATAAAATATATATATAAACCAATCACGACAACATGGGACTCAAATGAAAGGTATTTGCGAATAAAATACGAATCTGATATCCAAATTTGGGACAAAGTTACTGGGAGTCCAAAATCCCCAAAACATCCCCCAAACAGAATTTATTTAAAGATCACGCCACTATGGAGCTCATAAAAAAAGTATTTGAAAGTAGAGCACGAAGCGAATACTTACATTAAGGGCCAAGTGTCTCTCTAAACCGGAAATATGTACCAATACAATAATATAGAACTCAAAAGAAATATATTTGGGAGTGGAGTAAAAATTTGCCAAGGAACCGAGAAGGGGCACACTTCTTACACATCAATGAAAGCTTTCCGATTCAAGTTTAATCTCAATGATTAGGGACTTTTTTATAGCTGAGTCCGAATGGCGTGCCGCAGTTCGACACCTCTTTAGGGAGAATTTTGTACATGGCCCTGCATGCAAACGTCGCCAGTATTAAGAGGGGATAACCACCGCTTTAAATTTCTCCCGATGTTATCGCCAGGATTTGACGCAGGCGTTAAGCGTTATAGGCGGACATAGGCTTCAGTGCCACCAATTCGATACACACTTTTAGGGCGAAGTGTCTCAACCCTAAAAAGTTATTAGAGTTAAAGAAGGCGCAGCGGAGCGGAGCGGGCTCGGCTAGTTGCGAATAATAGAAATCTCAAATGTTTGAAAGGATTTCCTAATTTAGGAAGTATTCGATTTTTTATACCCACCACCGACGGATGGATGTATATTCATTTTGTCATTCCGTTTGTAACACATCGAAATATCCATTTCCGACCCTATAAAGTATATATATTCTTGGTCAGCATAAAAATCTAAGACCATCTAGACATGTCCGTCCGTCTGTCCGTCTGTCTTTTGAAATCACGCTATAGTCTTCAAAAATAAAGATATTGAGCTGAAATTTTGCACTGAGTCTTTTTTTGTTCATAAGCAGGTTAAGTTCGAAGATGAGCTATATCGGACTATATCTTGATATAGCCCCCACATAGACCGATCCGCCGATTTAGGGTCTATGGCACATAAAAGCCATATTTATTATCCTATTTTGCTAAAATTTGGGACAGTGAGTTGTGCTGAGCCCTTCGACATCCTTCGCCAATTTGGCTCAGATCGGTCCATATTTGGATATAGCTGCCATATAGATCGATCCTCCGATTTATGGTGTAAGGCCCATAAAAGCCACATTTATTATCCGGTTTTGTTCAAATTTGGGACAGTAAGTTGTGTTAGGCCCTTCGACATCCTTCTTAAATTTGGCTCAGATCGGTTCAGATTTGCATATAGCTGCCATATAGACCGATCCTGCGATTTAGGGTCTTAGGCCCATAAAAGCCACATTTATTATCCGATTTTGTTGAAATTCGGGACAGTGAATTGTGTTAGGCCCACTGACATCCTTCGTCAATTTGGCCCAGATCGGTCCAGATTTCGATATAGCTGCCATATAGACCGATTTCTTGATTTATGGTTTTGGGCCCATAAAATGCTCATTTATTGTCCGATTTCGCCGAAATTTGGAACAGTGAGTTAAGTCAAGCCCCTTGACATACTTCTGCAATATCGCACAGATCGGTTCAGATTTGGATATAGCTGCCATATAGACCGATATCTAGGTTTTAAGTTTTGCGGCCATAAAAGACGAATTTATTGTCCGATGTCGCTGAAATTTGACACAGTGAGTTTGGTTAGGCCCTTCGACGTCCTTCTTCAATTTGTCCCAGATCGGTCCAGATTTGCATATAGCTGCCATATAGACCGATCTCTCGATTTAAGGTTTTGGGCCCATAAAAGAGGCATTTAATGTCCGTTTCGCAGAAATTTGGGACAGTGCATTGTGTTAGGCTTTTCGACATGTTTATGCAACTTGGCCCAAATCGGTCCAGATTTGGATATAGCTGCCATGTAGACCGATATCTCGATTTAAAGTCTTGGCCCCATAAAAGGCGCATTTATAATCCGATTTCACTGAAATTTGACACAGTGATTTATGTTCGGCTTTTCGACATCTGTGTCGTATATAGTTCAGATCGGTATGAGGTATATGAGCATAAGGTATGAAATTTTCACCCAATTTTGATAAAAGATGGTTTAAATATATACCCGAGGTGGTGGATATCTAAAGTTCGGCCGGGCCGCCTTTTTACTTGTTATACCCTCCACCATAAGATGGGGGGTATACTAATTTCGTCATTCTGATTGTAACTACTCGAAATATTCGTCTGAGACCCCATAAAGTATATATATTCTTGATCGTCGTGAAATTTTATGTTGATCTAGCCATGTCCGTCCGTCTTCCGTCCGTCTTCCGACCGTCCGTCCGTCTTCCGTCCGTCCGTCCGTCTTCCGTCCGTCCGTCCGTCTTCCGTCCGTCCGTCCGTCTGTCCGTCCGTCTGTCTGTCGAAAGCACGCTAACTTCCGAAGAAGGTCGGTTGGTTTTGCAAATGGGCCATATCGGTCCATGTTTTGATATAGCTGCCATATAAACCGATCTTGGGTCTTGACTTCTTGAGCCTCTAGAGTGCGCAATTCTTATCCGATTGGAATGAAATTGTGCACGACGAGTTTTGTTATGATATCCAACAACTGTGCTAAATATGGTTTTAATCGGTCCATAACCTTATATAGCTGTCATATAAACCGATCTTGGGTCTTGAGTTCTTGAGCCTCTAGAGGGTGTATTTCTTATCCAATTTGAATGAGTTTTGGCACGTAGTATTTTGTTATGATATCCAACAACTGTGTCAAATATGGTTCAAATCGGTCCATAACCTGATGTAGCTCCCATATAAACCGATCTGGGGACTTGGCTTCTTGAGCTTCTAGAGGGCGCAATTCCTATCCGATTTGGCTGAAATTTTGCATGACGTATTTTATTTTTACTTTCAACAACTGTGTCAAATAAGGTTCAAATCGGTTCATAACCTGATATAGCTGCCATATAAACCGATCTGGGATCTTGACTTCTTGACCCCTAGAGGTCGCAATTATTATCCGATATGCCTGAAATTTTGTACGACGGATCCTCTCATGACCATCAACAAACGTGTTTATTATGGTCTGAATCGGTCTATAGCCCGATACAGATCCCATATAAATCGTTCGCTCTATTTTACTTCGTGGGCCCCAATGGGCGCAATTCTTATACGAATTGGCTGAAATTTTACACAGGTCTCCAACATATAATTTAATTGTGGTCCGAACCGGACCATATCTTGATATCGTTTTAATAGCAGAGCAACTCTTTTCTTATATCCTTAGAAGAGATGCCGGGAAAAGAACTCGACAAATGCGATCCATGGTGGAGGGTATATAAGATTCGGCCCGGCCGAACTTAGCACGCTTTTAGTTGTTAGATATATCTACTGTACTTATTAGTATTTGGTCCAAATCGGAAAATATTTTAATATAACTGATATGGGACATAAGTTATGCATTTTTCATTGAATTTTGATGAAAGGCGGTTTACATATATACCCTAGGTGGTGGGTATCCAAAGTTCGGCCCGGCCGAACTTAATGCCTTTTTACTTGTTTTTGGAATCTTAGATCAATATTTCGACGTGACGACAAACGGAGCGACTAGATTAGTCTACCCCATACTATGGTGGTGTTTATAAAAATTTTCAGCGGTGGTTATCCCCTCCTAACTGCTGGCCAAAAAGGTGTCGCCCTAAGGATTGCCGTCCGAACTCGGCTATTAAAAGAAAGTGCCGTATCATTAAGCTTAAACTTGAACCGGACAACACTGATTGATATGAGAGAAGTTTGGCCCTGTTCCTTAATGGAATTTTCATGGACAAATTTGCATTTTTAGCATAGCAGTTCATATCCATTATCTTTTGTTTGCCTATAAAGAGATACTGGGCAAAGAACTTGTACTTTGTACGCTGGTGGAATCATTGGACCGTATTTTTTCAAAGATGCTGTTGGACGCAACGTTACGGTGAATGAACACATTTCGAACCGAACACTGATTTTGGTAATAAAATTCAATGATTTGCAAGCGTTGCTCGTTAGTAAGTCTATTCATGATGAAATGTCAAAGCATACTGAGCATCTTTCTCTTTGACACCATGTCTGAAATCCCACGTGATCTGTCAAATACTAATGCATGAAAATCCTAACCTCAAAAAAATCACCCTTTATAACCACTTTTCATCACACTGCTTACCAGGTCTGAATTGGTAATCTTAACTCGCAGCATACAATCCGTCCTTCGGCATATATCCAGGTGGACTCCTGAGCACTATCTCCACCATTTAAACTACTCCAGCAAGGCCGCCATCGCTACACGTTTTCATTTGTAGAGACGTCTCTTTTTCTACAATAGTACAACCTCGTGAAGGGATGACTGCACCGACCTACCCTTTAGGTATAAATGTAGTACCGTACTGAAGTTCTCCTTTATCATCCCTTTTCTCATCATCACCTCCATCAGTCTTTCTAGTATTTCGAGCAAAAACGATGCCAGACTGATGAGCCTATAAACTTGGTTGTGCTGTGATTTCTTTTTCCGCTTTGGGGCTAAAGACCACTTTGGACTTTCTCTATGCCCTCAGTATGTAGGACAAATCACATTCGCTCTGAAAATCCGTTCTAGCCATCGGAGAGTAGTTCCTAGAAACTCCTGCATTACCGCCGGTATAAATCCATCCTGTGATGCCGATATATTGGGTTGCCCAAAAAGTAATTGCGGATTTTTCATATAGTCGGCGTTGACAAATTTTTTCACAGCTTGTGACTCGGTAATTGCATTCTTTCTTCTGTCAGTTATCAGCTGTTACTTTTAGCTTGCTTTAGAAAAAAAGTGTAAAAGTAGTAGATTTGATTAAAATTCATTCTAAGTTTTATTAAAAATGCATTTACTTTCTTTTAAAAAATCCGCAATTACTTTTTGGGCAACCCAATAAATGCCTGGAAAATATAAGTCACCCACACTAACTTCTCCACGTCGACAATATCACCCATAAGGTCTTTCGTAGACACAGTCCATGCGGTTATTTGATAACTAGATTGCTAAGCCCCTTCTGGCAGCGTGAAAAATGCTTCAACATTAGTTGTTCCACGGTCTGATGGTTACTCTTGGTGCAATTTCTTTCTTCCCTGATCAGCGAATTTGACGTGCTGAGGTCCTTAGAGTTCACTTAGCGTACAATAGATGCCTCCAATTATCCGCAGGATTTCTCCCATATATTTCACTTTGCTCTCCTTGTCTGCTTCCTGAACCTGAACAACGACATTCGTCCGAGCTTTCTGCCCATTGCATTCTTCTTGATAAACTGTATCTCCTGTGTTCACCACGATTGGTTCATCTCACGCTGCGGTCTCTTTCCGGCCATGGCCTCAGGCACTACTTTACAAGACCCTTTGCGGACTTGTGTCCTACGTAGGCTTTCAGGGGACCCAAGCCACTGCATGTGTTCCAAATTTGCCTTAGCCCCGCTCTCAATGCGCTTTTATTTATCGCAAATCCGTCGTTTCATTGGTTTCATTTAAATTTTGCTATGGGATGTGTAGATGGGATTCCTTCCCTTGTTTTTTCACCCAGGGCACTTGCTCCAAATGTGTGTGGGTGTTATTCTTCATATTGAGATTCTTCTGCTGCAGCAATCTGACATTGTACAATGTTTTATGAAGCTAATCCGAATGAAACAGATTTGAACTCTTAAAAATTCCATTTTTTTGTTGGCTAAGCCAAATTTCCAAAATGCCTTATAAAAATTTTCGCTTATTGTTGTTGCACAGCTTTGGTGGCTTGATCATCTTGCCCCTAACGTAAGTTGTGTAAGAAAACCAACAAAAAAAATATCAAAACGGACAGGCAAACAATTGGATTCACCAAAATGATGCAGATGCTGCTGCACTCACCGCCCTCGCCGCCACCAACTCCATCATCAAAGTTGCTGATGATGATGAAGTCTTACAGATGGATGATGCTGATCATGATCATGGGATTGTAATGGGATTTTGGTGGATGGATGATTCGATTTGTTAGCAACACCGACACGTTATATTCCAATGCTGAGCTGTATATCTATCTATGGACGACTGGGTTCTTCTTTTGGAGCAGTTGGTCTTATTTTGTTGCTGTTGATTTCATGATCATGAACATGGAGGCAGCTTCATCAGCAACAGCTACAGCTACAGCAGCAGCAGCAGCTATGTTGTTCTTCTTCGTTAGCATTGTAAAATGGGTGTTGTTGGCCTAGTGGAGGTGGAGGTGGTGGTGTTTTTTTTTTTCGTTTGGTTTTTGTCTTTCGTTTTTCTTGCAATGACCTTTAACTGTTATAAGTACGGCACGATCATCGGTGATACTGAATTAAACATTCCTTTATGCCTCATCCTCAGGTTGGTGCCCCGCTTCTTGAGGGGATTTTTATTTCGTTTGCTGATTTTTCATTCCATGCGATATGATTCTTGTGAGGCTATTTGGCCATGGGAATTGGTATAGTTATTGTTTTCATAAATGTTTGAAGATTTTTTTGGTCGATGGTATTCAGAGTTTGGAGCTATGAATGAATTTATGTAAAGTTTTTTGTGGAGGAAAAACAAGTAAAAGCGTGCTTAGTTCGGCCGGGCCGAATCTTATATACCCTCCACCATGGAGCGCATTTGTCAGTTCTTTTCCCGGCATCTCTTCTTAGGCAAAAAATGATATAAGAAAAGAAAGAAAGAAAAATCTGCTATTAGAGCGATATCAAGATATGATCCGGTTTGGACCACAATTAAATTATATGTTGGAGACCTGTGTAAAATGTCAGCCAATTCGAATAAGAATTGCGCCCTTTGGGGGCTCAAAAAGTAAAATAGAGAGATCGATTTATATGGGAGCTGTATCGGGCTATAGACCGATTCAGACCATAATAAACACGTATGTTGATGGTCATGAGAGGATCCGTCGTACAAAACTTCAGGCAAATCGGATAAGAATTGCGCTCTCTAGAGGCCCAAGAAGTCAAGACCCAAGATCGGTTTATATGGCAGCTACATCAGGTTATGAACCGATTTGACCCATACTTGGCACAGTTGTTGGATATCATAACAAAACACGTGGTGCAAAAATTTCATTCTAATCGGATAAGAATTGCGCACTCTAGAGGCTCAAGAAGTCAAGACCCAAGATCGGTTTATATGACATCTATACCAAGTAATGGCCCGAATTGAACCATACTTAGCACACTTGTTAGAAGTGATACTAAAACACTATGTGCAAAATTTCAGTCTAGTCGGATGAGAATTGCGCCCTCTAGAGGCTCAAGAAGTCAAGACCCAATATCGGTTTATATGGCAGCTATATCAGGTTATGGACCGATTTGAACCACACTTGGCACAGTTATTGGATATCATACCAAAACACGTCGTGCAAAATTTCATTCCAATCGGATAAGAATTGCGCACTCTAGAGGCTCAAGAAGTCAAGACCCAATATCGATTTATATGGCAGCTATATCAGGTTATAGACCGATTTGAACCACACTTGGCACAGTTATTGGATATCGTAGCAAAACACGTCGTGCAAAATTTCATCTCAATCCGATAAGAATTGCGCACTCTAGAGGCTCAAGAAGTCAAGACCCAAGATCGGTTTATATGACAGCTGTATCAGGTTATGGACCGATGTGAACCATACTTGGCACGGTTATTGGATATCGTAGCAAAACACGTCGTGCAAAATTTCATTCAAATCGGATAAGAATTGCGCACTCTAGAGGCTCAAGAAGTCAAGACCCAAGATCGGTTTATATGGCAGCTATATCAGGTTATAGACCGATTTGAACCATACTTAGCACACTTGTTAGAAGTGATACTAAAACACTATGTGCAAAATTTCAGTCTAGTCGGATGAGAATTGCGACCTCTAGAGGCTCAAGAAGTCAAGACCCAATATCGGTTTATATGGCAGCTATATCAGGTTATAGACCGATTTGAACCACACTTGGCACGGTCATTGGATATCATAACAAAACACTTCGTGCAAAATTTCATTCCAATCGGATAGGAATTGCGCACTCTAGAGGTTCAAGAAGTCAAGACCCAATATCGGTTTATATGGCAGCTATATCAGGTTATAGACCGATTTGAACCACACTTGGCACAGTTGCTGGATATCATAACAAAACACGTCGTGCAAAATTTCATTCCAATCGGATAGGAATTGCGCACTCTAGAGGCTCAAGAAGTCAAGACCCCAGATCGGTTTATATGGTAGCTATATCAAAACATGGACCGATATGGCCCATTTACAATACCAACCGACCTACACTAATAAGAAGTATTTCTGCAAAATTTCAAGAGGCTAGCTTTACTCCTTCGGAAGTTAGCGTGCTTTCGACAGACAGACGGACGGACGGACGGACAGACGGACGGACGGACATGGCTAGATCGACATAAAATTTCACGACGATCAAGAATATATATACTTTATAGGGTCTCAGACGAATATTTCGAGTAGTTACAATCAGAATGACGAAATTAGTATACCCCCCATCTTATGGTGGAGGGTATAAAAAAGAAAATTTTAATTTTCGAATTTAAATTTATATATTGAATTATTGTAAAATTTTTGTTTATTATTAGCAAATTTTTGGTTGTTGTTTGTTTGTATTCTATAAAACTTCTCGAAGTAATATATTGTATTTTTACATTACGTATAGTTAAAAGCCTTTCAGCTACACCTTTATTTTCATTAATTTTTTCTCTAAAAAACCTTTAATATATGTTTTCCATTACCAACAACCATATTAACGAAGCCCAATACCATATATGTGAAAGCCCGAAAACATCTCAGAAAAGTTTTCATTTGGTTTATTATGCTCATGTGGGTGTATCTGAATCGTGGGAAAAATCATCTAAAAAATGACCACATGCTCTCTCCACGCACACACCATCACACCTTCATAGACATTTTGAGGTTTAGATTCATATTAATGAAAAACCAAAAAAAAAAAGAAAAAAAGGCCAAAGGAGCCACAAAAGAAGTATGCGAGGGAGGATGTCAAAAGTATAAAACAAAAATTAAAATTTAAGTATTTTGTAAAGCTCTACAATACATCACAATTTAAATTCAAGAAATAAGAAGCAAAAAGTCGATTCGTGCTAAGTTCGACTGGGCCGAATCCCCGAATACCCTCTACCATGAATTGAGTTTGTCAAGTTCCTTGTACGGTCCATACAGGCAGAAGCTAAATTTTGATGATGGTAGGTTAAACAAGAAATTCTTTTGGGTTTTATATATTGCATAAGAACTACTTTCTGTAGAAGCTCAAGATCACAAATCGGGAGATCAGTTTATGTCAGAAGCAGGGACTATTTTAATACCTACCAATAACAGCTCGAAATATTGATATGCGACCCCATAAAGTAAATATGTTAATGATCTTCTGGACATTTTGAGTCGGGCCATATCGGTTCAGACTTGGATACAGCTGCAATGTAAACCCATCTCCAGATTTGACATATTTAGCCTCTAGAAGCCGCGATTATTATCCGATTGGGTTAAAATTTTGCCTGTTGTATTCTGTTACGTTATCCAATAACGATACCAAGTACGGTTAAAATCGGTATATAAACTGATATAGCTCCTATAAAAACCGATCTCAAGATTTGATGTTCTGAACCCCTGGAAGCCGCAATTTTTGTCCGATTTGGCTAAAGCGTTGCATATAGAGTTCTGTTATAATATGTTATCTGTGCTTAGTACGGTTGAAATCGGTCTATAACTTCATACAGCTTCCATATAGCCCGATCGCCCGATTTGACATCTTGAACCTCTGCAGTCCATAGTTTTTGTCCGATTTGACTAACATTTTGCATATAGTGTTCTGTTACTGTTACGACTTTCAAAAACTGTGCCATGTACTGATGAAATCGCTCTATAACCAGATATAGCTTCCATATGAACTGATCTCTCGATTTCACGTCTCGAACCCCTGGAAGCCATCATTTTTTGTCTGAAATTTGGTACATAGAGTAAAATTATGGCAATCATTATACCCACCACCATGGAATAGGTGGAAACACATCGAAATATCAATGTCCGACCCTACAAAGAATATCATCGTAATCGTCGTAAAATTCGACGATTTAATGTCTGTCCGTCCGTCTGTTGTAATCACTCTACAGCATTCAAAAATTGAGATAATGAGCTGAAATTTGGCAAAAATATGTCTTTTTGATGTACGCTGGTTAAGTTCTTGAACGGGCGAAATCGGACCATATTTGGATATACTTGCCATATAGACCGATCTGCCGATAAAGGGTCTAATTTAAATTAATTTAAATTTTATCCTATTGGGTTGCCCAAAAAGTGGTTGCGGATTTTTAAAAGAAAGTAAATGCATTTTTAATAAAAATTAGAATAAACTTTAATCAAATATACTTTTTTTACACTTTTTTTCTAAAGCAAGCTAAAAGTAACAGCTGATAACTGACAGAAGAAAGAATACAATTACAGAGTCACAAGCTGTGAAAAAATTTGTCAACGCCGACTATATGAAAAATCCGCAATTACTTTTTGGGCAACCCATATATAACAAAATATTGGTCTTTTTTGTAGTTATATCTAAAAATAAACCGATCTGAAGTATATACTACACGGATGTCGAAAAGCATAACATAAGTCAGTGTGTCAAATTTAAGTGCAATCGGATTTAAAATGCGCCTTTTATGGGGCCAAGACTTCAAATCGAAAGATCGGTTTTAATGGCAGCTATATGCAAATCTTGATCGATCTAGACCAAATTGCAGAAATATGTGGAGCGGCTTAACTTAACTCTTTGTCCCAAATTTCGGCAACATCGGATAAATGCGCTTTTTAGGGCCCCAAAAAGTAAAACCGAGAGATCGGTCTATATGGCAGCTATATCCAAATGTGAACCGATCTGAGCCATATTAACGGAAGATGTCGAAGGGCCTAGTGCAACTCACTGTTCCGAATTTCAGCAAAACCGGATAATAAATGTGGCTTTTATGGGCCTAAGACCCTAAATCTGAAGATCGGTCTATATGTCAGCTATATCCAAATCTGGACCGATCTGAGCCAAATTGACGAAGGATGTCGAAGGGCATAACACAATTCACTGTCCCAAATTTCAGCAAAATCCGATAATATGTGTGGCTTTTATGGGCCTAAGACCCTAAATCGGAGGATCGGTCTATATGGCAGCTATATCAAAATCTAAACCGATCTGAACCATATTGACGGAAGATGTCGAAGGACCTAATACAACCCACTGTTCCGAATTTCAGCAAAATCGGATAATAAATGTGGCTTTTATGGGCCTAAGACCCTAAATCGGCGGATCGGTCTATACGGCAGCTATATCCAAATCTGGACCGATCTGAGCAAAATTGACGAAGCATGTCGAAGGGCCTAACACAACTCACTGTCCCCAGTTTCAGCATAATCGGGTAATAAATGTGGCTTTTATGGGCCTAAGACCCCATATCGGCGGATCGGTCTATATGGGGGATATATCAAGATATAGTCCGATATAGCCCATCTTCGAACTTAACCTGCTTATGGACAAAAAATGAATCTGTGCAAAGTTTCAGCTCAATATCTCTATTTTTGAAGACTGTAGCGTGATTTCAACAGACAGACGGACGGACATTTCTAGATCGTCTTAGATTTTTACGCTGATCAAGAATATATATACATTATAGGGTCGGAAATGAATATTTCGATGTGTTGCAAACGGAATGACAAAATGAATATACCCCCATCCGTCGGTGGTGGGTATAAAAAAAAACAAATTTTTCCCTTGAACATTCCACTAAGCAACAGGGCCAGACTTCTCTCATATCAATGAGTGCAGTCCGATTCAAGTTTTAGCTCAATGATAGGGGCCTCCTTTTTATAGCCGAGTACGAACGGCGTGCCGAAGTGCGGCACCTCTTTGGAGAGACGTTTTATATGGCATAGTACCTTACAAATGTTGTTTCTGATGGTCTCGCCGGGATTCGAACCCAGGCGTTCAGTGTCATAGGCGGACATGCTAAACTCTACGCTATAGTAGTCCCTCCAGATATTTATATAGCTCTCCTTTATATATGTCGCCCGATTTTCACTCCTAGAGCCATAGCAAGCGCATTTATTGACCAATCTTGCCAGAATTTTGCACAACTCTTTCCTCGACCACTACCACAATATCTGAAAAGTTTGCCCAAAATAGGTTCAGATTTAGATATAGCTGCGATATGTACTTTCGTCGGATATTGGGTAATTTGAAATTTTGTTGTCATTTGTCAACCGTTTAAACATATTTGCTCGAAATTTGACAGGGATTGCTTAATAACCTATCTGAAAACATCCGCCGATTTCCATCAAAATTGGCTTAGAATTGAATATAGCTCCCACATTGTACTTATAGGATAGGTGTAGAGTATAATACAGTCGGCACCGCCCGACTTTTGCCCTTCATTACTGGTTTTGTTCTACAAAATTGAACAGTAACTTATATTTATTAGACCACTCAATGTCCGTGCCGAAGGTGGGAGCATAATTTTTAATTTTTCTCCGGATTGTGACGAAAGGAGGTTACATATATACCCGAGCTGGTGTGTATCCAAAGTTTGGCCCGGCCGAACTTAATGCCTTTTTACTTGTATAATTTAATTGTGTCAATATTATGCAAAACCTATGGTGGTGGGTTTCAAAGATTCGGCGCGGCCGAATTAAGTATTTTTATACCCTCCACCATAGGAAGGGGGGTATACTAATTTTGTCATTCTGTTTGTAACTACTCGAAATATTCGTCTGAGACCCCATAAAGTATATATATTCTTGACCGTCGAGACATTTTATGTCGATCTAGCCCTGTCCGTCCGTCTGTCCGTCCGTCCGTCTGTCCGTCCGTCCGTCTGTACGTCCGTCTGTCTGTCGAAAGCACGCTAACTTCCGAAGAAGTAAAGCTAGCCGCTTGAAATTTTGCACAAATACTTCTTATTAGTGTAGGTCGGTTGGTATTGCAAATGGGCCATATCGGTCCATGTTTTGATAAAGCTGCCATATATACCGATCTTGGGTCTTGACTTCTTGAGCCTCTAGAGTGCGCAATTCTTTTCCGATTGGAATGAAATTTTGCACGACGTGTTTTGTTATGATATCCAATAACTGCGCCAAGTATGATTCAAATCGGTCCATAACCTAATATAGCTGTCATATATACCGATCTTGGGTCTTGACTTCTTGAGCCTCTAGAGTGCGCAATTCTTATCCGATTGGAATGAAATTGTGCACTACGTGCTTTGTTATGATATCCAACAACTGTGCCAAGTGTGGTTCAAATCGGTTTATAACCTGATGTAGCTGTCATATAAGCCGATCGACAACATGGATGTCGAAAAGCCCAACTTAAGTCAATGTGTAAAAATTTCAGTTAAATCGGATTATAAATGCATCTTTTTTGGGGCCAAGACTTTAAATCAAGATATTGGTCTATATGGCAGCTATATGCAAATATTGCCCCACCCCAAAACCTACCAAATATATATACACACCAATCACGATAATATAAAGGGTGATTTTTTAGAGGTTAGGATTTTCATGCATTAGTATTTGACAGATCACGTGGGATTTCAGACATGGTGTCAAAGAGAAAGATGCTCAGTATGCTTTGACATTTTATCATGAATAGACTTACTAACGAGCAACGCTTGCAAATCATTGAATTTTATTACCAAAATCAGTGTTCGGTTCGAAATGTGTTCAAATTTTGACAAATTTTGTTCAGCTATGAGGCTCATTTCTGGTTGAATGGCTACGTAAATAAGCAAAATTGCCGCATTTTGAGTGAAGAGCAACCAGAAGCCGTTCAAGAACTGCCCATGCATCCCGAAAAATGCACTGTTTGGTGTGGTTTGTACGCTGGTGGAATCATTGGACCGTATTTTTTCAAAGATGCTGTTGGACGCAACGTTACGGTGAATGAACACATTTCGAACCGAACACTGATTTTGGTAATAAAATTCAATGATTTGCAAGCGTTGCTCGTTAGTAAGTCTATTCATGATGAAATGTCAAAGCATACTGAGCATCTTTCTCTTTAACACCATGTCTGAAATCCCACGTGATCTGTCAAATACTAATGCATGAAAATCCTAACCTCAAAAAAATCACCCTTTATAACCACAAATGAAAGGTATTTAAGATTAGAAAAGGTATCTGATATCAAATTGTCAGACGAAGTGTTTGAGGGACCATCCCAACCCCCAAAACACCCCTAAATCGGGCATATTTACCGACCATGTCAATGTGGGGTTTCAACGAAAGGAATGGGTGGGTAGAGAAAGAATTGATGCCCACTTTCGGGAGCAATTTTTTTTGGGTTCTAACCCCTCTCCCAAAATACCCCACAAGCAGCAATTTTTTAGTGACCATCGTAAAATAGGGCTCAAATAAAGGTATTTGGGAATAAAATACGAATTTGATATCCAAATTTAGGACCATGTATTTAGGGCATTACCCCTTCCCCAAACACCTCCATAAACCAATGGAATATTTATGTCCCACTATTAAAGAGCTTTTAGTGAAATACCATGCTACGATAATAGCATATTGCTTAACTAACAGTTTAACAATATAAGTGCCTCTATCTGAATCCCATATGATCTTTACTGGTCTACGAATTTAAGTTTGGATGTAAGGTGTACTTTATTCTTAAAATACTTTATTTCAGCCCGATATTCTCATGATGTCGGATTTAGGGGTGTTTTCGGGGGATAAGATGGTCCCCCAGACACTTGGCCCTGATATCTATATATCATTTATTTGAACCCCATATTTTGAGAAAAGAGTTGACCCCCAGATAATTGGCCCTGAAAGTTGGTATCAATTCTTGCTCTATCCCCAATTCCTTTCATTTAAGCCCCACATTCACATGGTCGGTAAATATGCTAGATTTAGGGATGTTTTGGTTGGCCCCCAAACACTAAGCCTGAAAAATATATCAGCAACATGCTCTATTCTCATGTATATGAGCCCCATATTGCCATTGACCTCAAAATTTGATATCAAATTCGTTTTTATACCCACCACCGAAGGATGGGGGTATATTCATTTTGTCATTCCGTTTGCAACACATCGAAATATTCGTCTAAGACCCAATAAAGTGTATGTATTCGACTCGACGTTTTGAGTCGATCTAGCCATGTCCTCTCGTTCGTCCGTCTGTCTAAATCACGATAACAGCCGAACCCGTTAAGCCAGCAGCTTGAAATTTTGCACAGATTCTTAACATCGATGTAGGTCGCAGGAACGCAAAGAGCAAGCCACTTGAAATTTTCCACAAATACAAACTATTGACGAAGGTCGATGAGAACTGCAAATGGGCCATATCGGCTCAGATTGAGATATAGCTCCCATATAAACCGGTCTCTCTATTAGACATCTTGAGTGCCTGGAAGCCGCAATTTTTCTCCAATTTAGCTGAAATTTGGCATCTAGTGTTCTTTTGAGACTTTCAACAACTGTGAAAAGTATTACTGTCCAAATCGGTCTATTACCTGATAAAGCTCCCATATAAACCGATATCCCGATTTGACTTCTTGAGCCCTTAGAAGGCTCAATTTCCATCAGATTTGCCTCAACTTTGGAACAAGTGCTGGAATTATGACTTCCAACATCCATGCCAAGTATGATTCGAATCGGTCTATAAACAAATATAGCCCGCATATAAATCGATGCCCAGATTCGAATTCTTTAGCCCTTAGAAGCCTAAATTTTCACCTGATACAGCTGCTACAAAACCCCACACTATGACCTACAGCATCAGTGCCAAGTTTTACCCGAATCGGTCAATATGGTGATATAGGCCTACCGAAATACCGATATCCCGATATGACTTCTTGGGAATAAAATTACTCATATACAAAATTTGTTAATAAGAGTACCTTTAAAGCGGAGTCCATGGTGGTGTATACCCAAAATTCGGCCTGGACGAACATAGCACGATTTTTCTTGTTTTTGGTAGGACTGTAGCATCCCCCAGGAAAAATGTCTAGATACTCCAATGATCGCCCAAAACCTACATCAATGAGGTTTATTTAAGGAAAATCATGTGCTTACTGGATTATGATATATGCTTTATTGACTGCTCATTATATATTGGGTTGCCCAAAAAGTAATTGCGGATTTTTTAAAAGAAAGTAAATGCATTTTTAATAAAACTTAGAATGAACTTTAATCAAATATACTTTTTTTACACTTTTTTTCTAAAGCAAGCTAAAATTAAAAGCTGATAACTGACAGAAGAAAGAATGCAATTACAGAGTCACAAGCTGTGAAAAAATTTGTCAACGCCGACTACATGAAAAATCCGCAATTACTTTTTGGGCAACCCAATAGTTTACAATCCTCCAAAAGCATTTGCTTTTAGGTTTATTTTAAAAGAAAGTTATTCGTGAAGAACTTAAAGCATGATAGTGCGACCATTTTATATTTGGCTGGAAAATCATAACTGGATACTTTTTGGTGAACTCAAACACCAAAGTGAACAAAACCACAAATCGTTATAATGTTGGTGGTCCAATTAGATCTGCAACAACACCTGAAATGGTTCGGCGAGCGAAGGCTCGAATTCAATTAAATCCACGTGGTAGTGGTAATTAAAGGGCTAAGTAACTGAAAATATTCCTTAAAGTTCAATATAAAGCAGCCTTAAAGTTCCAAAAGTCACATGATTTTACAGCAAAGCAAACAAGTAAACACTTCTTAAGTTCGGCCGTGCCGAATATTGAATACCCACCACAAGGGTATCGACCATATTTTATTTAGGAGCCGAGAACCCATATACAGGTAACAGTTTACGAGAAATCAGGCAAGAAATCCGCTTTTTATGGGATAAAGACCCTAAATCAGAAGATAGGTCTATATAACAGCTATATGTGTAAAGATTGATCTGATTCATATTTGGGTCGGATGTCGAAACGCTTAAGCCAGCTCACTATTTCAAATTTTAACGAATGGGCTTAAGAATCTTAATGTGATACAATATCTGGATCAGATAGCGGGAGGCTTAAAACAACTTATTGATTCACATTTCAGCGAAATCGGGTAATAATTCAAGCTTTTATGGGCGCCAGTCGCTTTATCCGGTGATCGGGCTATATGGCAGCTATATTTCTATATAGTCCGATTTGAATCATATTTAAGTCAGATGTCGGGAGGCTGAAATTTGAAACAGTGAGTAGTTCCACTGTTTCAAATTACAGCGAAATCGGATAAAAATTTAAACTTTTATGGGCTTCAAACCTTTTATTGGTAGATCGGTCTATATGGCAGCTATATGGAAATACATCCCGATCGGAACCAAATTTGGGTCGTGTGTTGGGAGGCTTAAAATAACTCACTTTTTCAAATTTCAGCGCAATCGGGTAATAAATGCTCCTTAGACCCTTAACCGGCAGTTCGGTTTATATGGCAACTATATCTAAATACAGTCCGATCTGAACCATATTAGGGTCCGATGTTGGGAGGCCTAAAGCTACTCAGTGTTTCAAATTTCAGCGAAATCTGATAAAAAACAAGTAAAAGCGTGCTAAGTTCGGCCGGGCCGAATCTTATATACCCTCCACCATGGATCGCATTTGTCGAGTCCTTTTTCCGGCATCTCTTCTTAGACAAAAAAGGATAAAAGAAAAGAGTTGCTCTGCTATTAAAACGATATCAAGATATGGTCCGGTTCGGACCACAATTAAATTATATGTTGGAGACCTGTGTAAAATTTCAGCCAATTCGTAAAAGAATTGTGCCTATTGGGGCTCACGAAGTAAAATAGAGAGAACGATTTACATGGGATCTGTATCGGGCTATAGACCGATTCAGACCATAATAAACACGTTTGTTGATGGTCATGAGAGGATCCGTCGTACAAAATTTCAGGCATATCGGATAATAATTGCGACCTCTAGGGGTCAAGAAGTCAAGATCCCAGATCGGTTTATATGGCAGCTATATCAGGTTATGAACCGATTTGAACCTTATTTGACACAGTTGTTGAAAGTAAAAATAAAATACGTCTTGCAAAATTTCAGCCAAATCGGATAGGAATTGTGCCCTCCAGAATCTCAAGAAATCAAATCCCCAGATCTGATTATATGACAGCTATATCAGGTTATGAATCGATTTCAACCATACTTGGCACAGTTGTTGGATATCATAACAAAATACTTCGTGCAAAATTCCATTCCAATCGGCTAAGAATTGCGCCCTCTAGAGGCTCAAGAAGTCAAGACCCAAGATCGGTTTATATGGCAGCTATATCAGGTTATGGACCGATTTAAACCATACTTGGCACAGTTGTTGGATATCATAACAAAATACTTCGTGCAAAATTCCATTCCAATCGGCTAAGAATTGCGCCCTCTAGAGGCTCAAGAAGTCAAGACCCAAGATCGGTTTATATGGCAGCTATATCAGGTTATGGACCGATGTAAACAATACTTGGCACAGTTGTTGGATATCATAACAAAACACGTCGTGCAAAATTTCATTTCAATCGGATAAGAATTGCGCACTCTAGAAGCTCAAGAAGTCAAGACCCAAGATCGGTTTATATGGCAGCTATATCAGGTTATGGACCAATTTGAACTATACTTGGCACAGTTATTGGATATGATAACAAAACACGTCGAGCAAAATGTCATTCTGATCGGGTAAGAATTGCGCACTCTAGAGGCTCAAGAAGTCAAGACCCAAGATCGGTTTATATGGCAGCTATATCAGGTTATGGACCGATTTGAACTATACTTGGCACAGTTGTTGGATATCATAGCAAAACACGTCGTGCAAAATTTCATTCCAATCGGATAAGAATTGCGCACTCTAGAGGCTCAAGAAGTCAAGACCCAAGATCGGTTTATATGGCAGCTATATCAAAACATGGACCGATATGGCTCATTTACAATACCAACCGACCTACACTTAATAAGAAGTATTTGTGCAAAATTTCAAGCGGCTAGCTTTACTCCTTCGGAAGTTAGCGTGCTTTCGACAGACAGACGGACGGACGGACGGACGGACGGACGGACGGACGAACAGACGGACGGACATGGCTAGATCGACATAAAATGTCGCGACGATCAAGAATATATATACTTTATGGGGTCTCAGACGAATATTTCGAGTAGTTACAAACAGAATGACGAAATTAGTATACCCCCCATCTTATGGTGGAGGGTATAAAAACATGTAAAGAGGCATTAAGTTCGGCCGGGCCGAACTTTGGATACCCACCACCTCGGGTATATATGTAAACCGCCTTTCATCAAAATTCGGTGAAAAAATCATAACATATGTCCCATATCAGTTATATTAAAATATGTTCCGATTTGGACCAAATACCAATAAGTAAAGGAAATATATCTAAAAATAAACCGATCTGAACCATATACGACACGGATGTCGAAAAGCATAACATAAGACTTTGTCAAATTTCAGTGATATCGGATTATAAATGCGAATTTTATGGGGCCAAGACTTTAAATCGAGATATCGGTCTACATGGCAGCTATATCCAAATCTGGACCGATTTGGGCCAAGTTGCATAAAAATGTCGAAGAGCCTAACTTAAAGCACTGTCCAAAATTTAAGCGAAATCGGACAATAAATGCCTCTTTTATGGGCCTAAAACCTTAAATCGAGAGATCGGTCTATATGGCAGCTATGTTCAAATCTAGACCGATTTGGGCAAAATTGAAGAAGGACGTCGAAGAGCCTAACTAAACTCAGTGTCTCAAATTTCAGCGACATCAGACAATAAATGCGTCTTTTATGGCCACAAAACCTAAAACCTAGATATCGGTCTATATGGCAGCTATATCCAAATATGGACCGATCTGAGCCAAATTGACGAAGATGCCGAAGGGTCTAACGCAACTCACTGCCTAAAATTTCAGCAAAGTCGGACAATAAATGTGGCTTTTATGGGCCTAAGACCCTAAATCGGCGGATCGGTCTATATGGCAGCTATATCCAAATCTGGACCGATCTGGGTAAAATTGACAAAGGATGCCAATGGGCCTAACATAATTCACTGTCTCGAATTTCATCACAATCGGATAACAAATATAGCTTTTGTGGGCCTAAGACCCTAAATCGGAGGATCGGTCTATATGGCAGCTACATCCAAATCTGGACCGATCTGTGCGATATTGCAAAAGTATGTCTAGGGGCTTAATTTAACTCACTGTCCCGAATTTCAGCGACATCGGGCAATAAATGAGCATTTTATGGGCCCAAAACCTTAAATCAAGAAATCGGTCTATATGGCAGATATATCCAAATCTGAACCGATCAGGGCCAAATTAAAAAACAGATGTCGAAGGGCCTAAGACAACTCACTGTCTCAAACTTCAGCAAAATCAGATAATAAATGTGGCTTTTATGGGCTTAAGACCCTAAATCGGAGGATCGGTCTATATGGCAGCTATATCCAAATCTAGACCGATCTAGGCAAAATTAACGAAGGAAGTCGAAGGGCCCAACACAACTCACTGTCCCAAATTTCAGCAAATTCGGATAATATATGTGGCTTTTATGGGCTTAAGACCCTAAATCGGAGCATCGGTCTATATGGCAGCTATATACAAATCTGGACCGATCTAGGCAAAATTAACGAAGGAAGTCGAAGGGCCTAACACAACTCCCTGTCCCAAATTTCAGCAAAATCGCATAATAATATGTGTGGCTTTTATGGGCTTATGACCCTAAATCGGAGGATCGGTCTATATGGCAGCTATATCCAAATCTGGACCGATCTGCGTCAAATTGAAGAAGGACGTCGAAGAGCCTAACACAATTCTCTGTCTCTAATTTCAGCAAAATCGGATAATAAATGTGGCTTTTATGGGCCTATGACCCTAAATCGGCGGATCGGTCTATATGGCAGCTATATCCAAATCTGTACCGATCTGAGTCATATTAACGAAGGAAGTCGAAGGGCCTAACACAATTCTCTGTCTCTAATTTCAGCAAAATCGGATAATGAATGTGGCTTTTATGGGGGTATGACCCTAAATCGGCGGATCGGTCTATTTGGCAGCTATATCCAAATCTGTACCGATCTGGTCCAAATTAACGAAGGAAGTCGAAGAGCCTAACGCAAATCCCTGTCTCAAATTTCAGCGAAGTCGGATAATAAATGTGGCTTTTATGGGCCTTAGACCCTAAATCGGAGGATCGGTCTATATGGCAGCTATATCCAAATCTAGACCGATCTGAGCCAAATTGACGGAGGATGTCGAAGGGCCTAACACAACTCACTGCTCCAAATTTCAACAAAATCGGGTAATAAATGTGGCTTTTATGGGCCTAAGACCCTAAATCGGCGGATCGGTCTATATGGGGGCTATATCAAGATATATTCCGATATAGCCCATCTTCGAACTTAACCTGCTTAAGGACAAAAAAAGAATCTGTGCAAAATTTCAGCTCAATATCTCTATTTTTAAAGACTGTAGCGTGATTTCAACAGACAGACGGACGGACATGTCTAGATCGTCTTAGATTTTTACGCTGATCAAGAATATACACACTTTATAGGGTCGTAAATGGATATTTCGATGTGTTGCAAACGGAATGACAAAATGAATATACCCCCATCCTTCGGTGGTGGGTATAATAAAACATTTAGAACGTGCTATATAGCAGCTATATCTAAATATGGTCAGATTTTGCCCGGTCAAGAACTAAACTGACATGCAGAAAAAAACGTATCTGTGCCAAATTTCGGCTCAATATCTAAATTTTTGAAGGCTATAGAGTGATTACAACAGACGGACGGACGGACAGACTGATATCGTTAAATCGCCTTAGAATTTTACGACGATCCGAAATATACATTCTTTGTAGGGTCGGAAATTAATATTTCGATGTGTTCCAAACGGAATGACTCAATGAACCATAGGATAGGGGATATATCCTATGGTGGTGGGTATAGAAACGTTATATTCGAAAGAGCAAGTTGATGCGCTTGCATGAATGTGGTGAATTTCCGAACATCGTATTCTCTGACGAGAAAAATTTTACAATTGAACATTTCATAAACTACTAAAATTATCGTTTTTAATTAACCGAGCACGAGAAAGGCCACCCAATTCAGTTTTCTATCTCAAGCGATGGTATGGGCAGTTATTATGGCAGCTTTAGCCTAATATGCTGCGAACGGTACCATTTTTGTTTCAGAACCCAAGGAACTCTATAAAACTTTTTAGTTTTTTAAACCCACCACCATAGGATGGGGGTATACTAACCTAGTCATTGCGTTTGGTACACCTCGAAATATTCATATAAGACCCCAACAAGTAAAAACATTCTTGATCGTCTCGACGTTCTGAGTCGATCTAGCCATGTCCGTTCGTCTGTCTGTCGAAATAACGATAGCGAACGATCGCTTGAAATTTTGCACAGGAACTTAGAATTGATGTATGTCAGTGGGAATTTATAATGGGCCATATCGGTTCAGATTAAGATATAGCTCCCATACATCCGAACTCCCTATAAGACATCTAGAGCCCCTGGAAGCCGCAATTTTTTACCGATTTGGCTGAAATTTTGCATGTGGTGTTCTGTTATGATTTTCAAGAACTGTGCCAAGTGCGGTTCAAATCGGTCTATAACCTGATATAGCTCCCACATAAACCGATCTCCCGATTTGACTTCTTGAGCCTTTACAAGCCGCAATGTTTGTCCAATTTGGGTGAAAACTGTGCCAAATACGGTGCAAATCAGTCTATAACCTGTATAGCTCCATGCAATTCATGTCCGATTTGATTGAAATTTTCCATCCGGTGTTCTGCTACGACTTCAATTTTTTGCAGAGTCCATGGTGGTGGGTTCTCAAGATTCGGCCCGTCCGAACTTAGCATTCTTTTACTTGTTTTTGCCTATAAAGGCAGCTTTCTCAATTTCCGCGAAGTCGAATAATAAATGTGGCTTTTATCAGTTAAAGACCCAAAATCAGGAGATCGGTCTGTATGAAAGCTATTCCTAAATTTGGTCCGATCTCGATAAATTTTGATTAAAAATTCGAGGGGTCTAACGCAACCCACTGTTCGAAATTTCATCGAAATCAGGTAATGAATGCGCTTTTTTTGGGCATTAAACCCTAAATTGGGAGACCAATCTATAAGGCGATATATCGAAATACGGTCCGATCTGCCCCTTAAGTGGAACTGATGTTTGGTTATTTCGCTCCGCAGGAATATCCTGTAACTCATAATAGGTAGTTATTCGGAATAATTTTTTTGTTGCTTAGGGATAGCTACAACCGTGTTATCCATTAGGGGGTTGATGTTGTTCTTGTAACAGTGTGTTGCGTTGTTCTATCCTTCGTCTGCTTGGTTCTGTTGAATATCCTGGTTTAGGAACTCTGCGACTAAGGTGTGGTGTGTACGGGGAGATCTGGGTCTGAGTCAAGTGGGGCTGACTGGGTAGTTAAGCAGGTGTCGTATAATCTCAGGTTACAATCAGGACACACATCCTGCACGTTGCCATTAGTCCTTGCGGCTACATGTACCAGATCATAATTGAGCCAGAACTACTCTTCAGGTGCGATGGGTGGCGGTCCTTCTCCAAGGACAACATTCACCCGGTAACTATTCACCGCATCTGCTACCGTGTCTGCATGAATATTGTCCAGACCCACTTGATATGCCGCTTGATCTAGAGGTTCTCTCTTGTGGCACAGAACCTCTCGCTCTAGATCATGCAGATCCACCTTGAGACTTCTGGGTGGTGGATACACAAGATAATGACTTAGATGGTCCCTGCGGAAACAGCCCAAAGGTTATTGCGTAGACAGCATGCAAATAGTTTTGTCTTCGCAAGGACAGGATCTTTGTCTCCTGGGGAAGGTGGTCCACCTAAGAAATGAGAAGACAGCCCGTCGTAGTTTGCCGAGCGCCATTCTGATTGATCTGATTCCACTAAAGGTCACATAGCTGAGGAGACCACATTGGCGCTGCATAACTTACCACTGACCGGCCAACTTTTTTGTACGTGGTCAACAAGGTTACTTTGTCAACACGCCAAGAGACTTGAGGAGGTTTCATCTATTTCTGACCTTATCGTCTATTGCTGTGGCATGGGAGAAAATTTTTAAGGGCTATCAAATGTGACACCAAGTATTTAGGAATACTTGATGGTCGGAAGTGTTTCTCCATCGACCATCACTTTCAGTTCCGAACCCACCTCATGCGTATATGTAATGAACAATGTGGCTAAAGATTTTGTGGCAGATATCTTCAGATCTCTTGTGGCGAAAAAAGCGGCAAGTTCATGTAGTTAGACATTTATCCTATCGCAGATGTCAACAATGAGTGGGGAGCCTGATGATACGATCGTGCAATCGTCCGCATATGATACAATCTCTGTGCCGTCTGGAGGGGGTGAAATGGAGGATAGGTAGAGATTAAACAGTGCCGGAGATATCACCCAGCCTTGGGGAACTCCCTGTTTCCCTCTACGGTGCTTCGACTTCTTATCCCAAAGACTGGTGACCAGACAGATAATTCGCTACCCAGCGTTTCAGGCCTGGCTGGAGGGACGTGTTGGCGATGTCCTGAAATAGTTTGGAATGGTTGACCGTGTCGAATGCCTTCGATAGGTCCAGAGCCACGAGAACCGTCCTATCACATGGCTTGGGCTGTTTTAAGCCACGTCAAATGTTTGAGGTGATGGCATGAAAAGCAGTTGTTGTGCTTAGCAGTCCACGAAATCCAATCAGATGATCGGCAAGTAGAAATTCTTCAATGAGGCTCGGGAGGAGTAGTTCAATCGTCTTGACTGCTGGTAAGAGAAGGGAGATCGGCCTGTGCGACTCCACATTGACTCTCCTCATTGTCCCGTCACTCACGGGATGCTTAATAAACTGACGGTTGAACGATATGGCGCATCTTTGCGGGTCAGTCACAGTTATGTTGCCAAAAGTGACTGAGGTCCTGTCATCTCTTCTCCCGGGGTTCGAGAGTGACTTGACTGTAGACCATAAAAAGGCTAAATCGGCACTTAAGCAAGTGTTCCAGCCACAAATTCCGCTTATGTTCGTTGACTACCCTGTTTATTGGCAGATTCAGCTCACTGATTATAGGGTTAGTGGGGTCGGTGCAACGAATCCCATTACACTGATAAACGTCCGGCGCTCAGAGGTTATGAAGTCGGTTGCTCGGTTGATGGTGAGTGTTATGGGGTGGTATTCTGATCCCAAAGAAATTACAGTTTGCCAGCACACGTCACTCAGGAGATCAGGGGATGCAATGAAAATGTCTGGAAAGCTGCTGCACCTCCTCGGAATTCTGGTGAGGGCATCCTCATTCACCATGTAGAACCTGGAGCCTGAAATCTGCTCTGTGAATGCTATCTCCCTGCTGGTAGTTACCTAGGGGAGAATGCTATGAAAAGTGATGCGCACTAAAATGCCAGGCGCAGGATAGATGGGCCTGTACTCACGAAGGCCAATCGCTCAGCTCCTCTACTTAAGCGATCCTTACGTAGCACGTTGTTAAGCTGACCAATATGTGCAGGCTGTAAGTGTTAGTCAGCTTTATATCCTGGATCGCTGCTACCAATATGTTCTTTTCGACTCATAAAATCTACTATTTTGTCGATCTTGCATCTGAGAGCGTTGGCAATATTGGGGCTGGGGTGTTCTGTTGCGGAGGAGGAGGAGGAGTCCGACGACGAAGACGCCGAAGGCGATAACGACAACGACGACGCTTGTGACACACTGCTGTCTATGTTCGCACAAAACCCTTGCAGCATATTCAGTGCAACTATACTCCCATGCACCGGCAACGATTACACCTCACCGACACCGACCAATGTCGATTACTGTTCTGGCAAACCGAACAGAACCAGGGTCCGATGAAGAGTTACATCGGGAGAAGGGTTCCAACGTGTCAATCCGGTTCACAGAATCCACTACTGTGGGATTGAGGCGGATTGGATGGAGCGGGAGATCTAGAGCACGGAAGTAGGCTTAGACAGGAATCCAAAGACCCAATAGCTGCTATCAGACCATAGCAGGTTGTCTTCTACTGAGAACTCGACTCAGTAGAAGACAACTAGGTTATCGGCCTTCTCTGGCAAACTAATGCGCTATTTAAGAAGTTGGCATAATAAAAAGCGCATCGCTCTCAAGTTTATTAAGAGGTTTGGTGCGACTAATCCTAAAACTATCACCGATAATTTGGCTCCACGTTTTGCACGGTGAATGAGGATGCCCCCACTAGGATTACGAGGAGGTGTAGCAGCTCCCCAGACATTTCCATTGCATTCCTTGATATCCTGAGTGACGTTTCCTGGCAAGCCATCATCTCTTTGGGGTCAGACCACTTCCCCATACTGTAACCTCTGAGTGCCGAACGTTTGTCAATCAGAAGAAGGCCGATTGGACTGGCTTAAGAGAGTACACCCATCGCCGATTCAGTGAACTGGCACCCTCCTCTGATGTGCTATTTGCCGAGAGGAAATTCGGAGACAACATTAACGCAGCGGCCGCTAGCGTTGTACCACTGCTGCCAAATTTCTCGACGCACGCAGGTTTGTCTGCGAGCGTGATGGGATTCGTTGTACGGACCCACTAACCCCAGAATCAGCGAGCTGAATCTAGAAATAAACAGTGTAGTCAACGAACATAGGCGGAATTTGTGGCTGGAACACTTGGAGCAATGTAACTTAGGCACCGGTTTAGGCAAACTGTGGTCTACTGTTAAGTCACTCTCAAACCCCAGTAGACGGGATGACAGGACCTCAGTCACATTTGGCGACGTAACCGTGATTGATCCGAAGAGATGTGCATTCCGACAGTGATAGGGCAAGGAGGAGAGCCATTCGTCGTATCCGTTGTCTCCGAGCAGATGGACAGTCATCACAATTTAGCGTGGGCGAAGTTACGAATTTCATCCGTGGCGCCAAATCAGCTAAGGCGTTGGGCCCCGACGGAACCTCTACACTGATGCTGAAGATCTGGATTTACCTGGAGTTGAGAACCTTACCTTGAGTACCTTTTAGTACCCAAGGTCTGGACAATTGGCAGAGGGATCCCGCTACTGAAGCTTAGGAAGGACCCGAATTTGGGGGAGTAGCAAATACGCTTGAGGCATTACTCCTCCGGAGCCGAATTTCAATTCGAGGAGCATCAACTTGGATTTCTAAGTCTGCATAACACAATAACTGCTTTGCATGCCATCACTGCACACATTTGCCGTGGCTTCAATCAGCCCATGTCATGTTATAAGACGGTCCTCGTGGCACTGAACCCATCGAAGGCATTCGACACGGTCAACTATTCCAAACTATTTGAGGACATCGCCAACACGTCCCTCCAGCCAGGCCTGAAACGCTGGGTCGCGAATTATCTGTGAAGAAGTCGAAGCACCGTACAGTGGAACAGGGAGTTCCCCAAGGGTGGGTGATATTTCCGGCACTGTTTAACCTCTACCTATCCTCCATTTCACCTCCTCCAGACGGCACAGAGGTTGTATCATATGCGGACGATTGTACGATCATGGCATCAAGCCCCCCACCCATTGTTGACATCTGCGATAGGTTGTACGTCTACCTCAACGAACGAACGAATATTTCGCTGTAAGAAATTTGAAGATATCTGCCACCAAATCTTCAGCCACATTGTTCACTGCAAATACTCGTGAGGTGAATGCCGTCGATCATCACAGTCAGATCGTCAGAGAAATGATTCTGACTATCAAGTGTCCCAAAATACTTGACGTCACATTTGACAGCTCTTACACATTCTTCCCACATGCCACATGCCACAGTGATTTGCGACAAAGTCAAACGTAGGAACAAGGTCCTCAAGTCACTTGCCGGCAGCACTTGGGGAGCAGAGAAAGCAACCTTGTTGACCAAGTACAAAGCAATCGGTCGGTATGTGATAAGTTTTGAACCGAAAGTGTGGTCTTGTCAGCTCTGTGACACGCAGTGAAACAATATTCAGCTCTGTCAGAATACCGCCCTCCGAACTGCGACGAGCTGTCTCCTCAGTTCACATGTGGACCACCTCCATCAGGAGACAAAGATCCGACCAGTGCGAAAACATAAGTACATGCTGTAACCTTTTGGGCTGTTATCGCAGAGACTATCCAAATCATTATCTTGTGGATATATATCCACCACCCAGAAGCCTTAAGGTAGATCTACATGATCTAGAGCGAGAGGTTCAGCGCTACATTGGTGTTTGACCCGTCATCCGCCCAGCATAAGGTTTAGATCAGACTTTATTTCGATATAGCTGCCATATAGACCGATCATTAAATTTTGGGTCTTTGGGTCTTTTTCGACGTCGTTTTCCCGGAGCATGATATTCGGGCTGGAGCTTGGGTAGATACTGATGAATCCATGTAGAATGCGTCAGTCGGGGCACTGAAATCTCTGGCGTCGAGTTAAAACTGGTTGGGAGCATATTTGGGTTATTGAAAAACAATTATGGTTAGCTGGGTCCCAAGCCATCAAGCGGTGGTGAGAAATGAGGCGACTGACGAGCCAGCCCGGAGAGAAACTTTTATTAATGTTTACCATGCTACTGAATTTATTAACCAACGCCTATGCAAGCTCCTTGGTAGAATAGACGCCTTCTACGATGGTAACGCGTTCTGGAGAGTGAGCGCATGTTATGGCCAAGGACCTGCGGCGGAGTTTTTTAATGACTCGGGCTAATGATAGGAGTCCTAAGTGGGCATTAAAATGTCGGTTCTTTGACGTCGCACCAGACACAGGGTGAGCAGTTTACGCAAGTGAGGGGTCAAAGGCGGATGAACACCTATTGTGCAACTGTTCTACAGTAGCGGGGAGGAGGCACAAGCATAGGCTTGTGACTGGTATGGGGCTGTAAATTATGTTCTTGAGAGAAGTCCGTGGAATTACATAAACCGATTTTGACCTATCGCATTCATCCGTATAGTACCCTGCAATGTGGTCTGTATGGCACTACTCCCGATGCGATATAAATCCAGAGTAATTTCAAAAGCTGATAGATCAAAATCTGGCAAATAGAACAAACCAGGGTCTGTGTGTGCGGACCAGTCACGCATGGAGTAGGAATTCAAAATGGTCGAACAGGAGTTCCGTAGGTGCTCTTACACCGACCGTTCTAAGACTTTATTTTTATAAAAAATAAAAAAAAAAAAAATGCATCAACATACTTTCTGCAGAAATTTTGTTGAAATTTTATTTCCATAAAAATTTCTGTCAATTATTACCAATAGACATTTTTAAAAATTTGATTTCTATAAATACTTCTCTACCCCAGCTCGTATCATCGTTGACTTCATTTTGAGTGTTTTCCCAACTCATAGTGGCTTGTAATAGGATAGTTGCTAGACTTTGGTTTCTTTCATTGCAGCCTTCTTTTTTTTTATACCCACCACCGAAGGATGGGGGTATATTCATTTTGTCATTCCGTTTGCAACACATCGAAATATCCATTTCCGACCCTATAAAGTATATATATTCTTGATCAGCGTAAAAATCCAAGACGATCTAGACATGTCCGTCCGTCTGTCCGTCTGTCTGTTGAAATCACGCTACAGCCTTTAAAAATGGAGATATTGAGTTGAAACTTTGCACAGATTCTTTTTTTCTCCATAAGCATATCTTGATATAGCCCCCATATAGACCGATCCTGCGATATAGGGTCTTAGGCCCATAAAAGCCACATTTATTATCCGATTTTGCTGAAATTTCGGACAGTGAGTAACATTGGGCCCTTCGACATCCTTCGTCAATTTGGCCAAGATCGGTAAAGATTTGGATATAGCTGCCGTATAGACCGATCCTCCGATTTGGGGTCTTAGTCCCATAAATGCCACATTTATTATCCGATTTTGCTGAAATTTGGGACAGTGAGTTGTGTTAGACCCTTTAATATCCTCCTTCAATTTTGGCTCAGATCGGTGCAGATTTGGATATAGCTGCCATATAGACCGATCCTCCGATTTGGAGTTTTAGGCCCATAAAAGCCACATTTATTATCCGATATTGCTGAAATTTGGGACAGAGAGTTGCGTTAGGCCCTTCGACATCCTTCGTCAATTTGGCTCAGATCGGTGCAGATTTGGATATAGCTGCCATATAGACCGATCCTCCGATTTGGGGTCTTAGTCCCATAAATACCACATTTATTATCCGATTTTGCTGAAATTTGGGAAAGTGCTTTGTGTTAGGCTCCTCAACATTTTTCTGCATCTTGGCCCAAATCGGTCCAGATTTGGATATAGCTGCCATGTAGACCGATATCTCGATTCAAAGTCTTGTCCCCATAAAAGGCGCATTTATTATCCGATTTTGCTGAAATTTAGGACAGTGAGTTGTGTTAGACCCTTTAATATCCTCCGTCAATTTGGCTCAGATCGGTGCAGATTTGGATATAGCTGCCATATAGACCGATCCTCCGATTTGGAGTTTTAGGCCCATAAAATCCACATTTATTATCCGATATTGCTGAAATTTGGGACAGTGAGTTGTGTTAGGCCCTTTGACATCCTTCGTCAATTTGGCCAAGATCGGTCCAGATTTTGATATAGCTGCCATATAGACCGATCCACCGATTTGGGGTCTTACTCCCATAAATGCCACATTTATTATCCGATTTTGATGAAATTTGGGACAGTGCTTTGTGTTAGGCTCCTCGACATTTTTCTGCATTTTGGCTCAAATCGGTCCAGATTTGGATATAGCTGCCATGTAGACCGATATCTCGATTTAAAGTCTTGGCCCCATAAAAGGCGCATTTATAATCCGATTTAATTGAAATTTTACACAGTGACTTATGGTAGGCTTTTCGACATCCGTGTCGTACATGGTTTAGAGCGGTTTATTTTTAGATATAGCTTCTGTACTTATTAGTATTTGGTCAAAATTGAAACATATTTCGTTATAACTGCTATGGGACATAGGGTATGCAGTTTTCACCGGATTTTCCTGAAAGGTGGTTTACATATATACCCGAGGTGGTGGGTATCCAAAGTTCGGCCCGGCCAAACTTAACGCCTTTTTATTTGTTTTTCTTGTGTTCAGTTCAAACCATAACGCAATTTATAAAACAAGATAAACGTATCCGACTAACAGCAACACAATCATAGACAGCTATTGGGCTGCCACACGTACACATGAAATCTGCACCACAAATGTAAGAAAGGAATGGTCTTGAAGTCTGTATGTGATGCAGCACTCACACGCCCCCATCAGCGACCCGCTTTCATCTTATCGCATGGGCAGGCAGGCAGGCAGACGGTCGAGCGGGCGGTCTAGCAAGGAGCCAGGAGAAGCTGTGGTCTGCTTTTGTGGTTACTTACCATGAGGAGGTGGATGATGATGATCGCTATTATTGCTGCGGCAATCGTTGGTTTACTTATGTTCAATTTTTTACCTTGAGGCAATGTTTAGTATAAATTAAAAGCCACAACGTCCAATGAAATAGAGTAGGAGAAGAGGAACCACACACAGCTGAAAGATGCTGTAGAGATGCAATGAAAATAGCCAAACCACAATGTGAAAAAAAAAACCTACAAAAAACAAAACAGCGGAGAATTACAGATTGTTTGACTATTGTGTCAGCTTGTTGGCCTTTTGGTCACCCTCATTTAATGCGCTCACCTACGTTATATTTTCCACCGGGAACGTTGATTTCAGAGCAAAACCTCTTTTTGCTCTTCCCCTTGGTTTTTTTTTATGGAGAAGTCCATGTGGCCGTTTGGTGAATTAACATAACTGAAGTCATAAAACAAATAAGAGTTCAATTGCAGACAAAGGCAACCTGACCATTATGATTGACCTTTTTCGAACAGTTTTTGTTCGGTCGTTTCTTTGTCCGAGGCATTGTTTTGCAAAGTTTCCCCATGGATCATACCACCATTTAGAAATGAAAGAAATGCATCTCAGATTTTCTGCTAAGCTAAAAACGCCTTCCCCCCCCAACCCAAAGGACGATTGCAGAAAATGGTGTATAAATGCCTTACACAATATCTGTTAAAATAAAACCGCCCATCGCCGCTGAAGATGCTTATTGTTATTTGTAAAGTCAATGAAAGCATTCACCTTTTTATCTGGTCATACATCCAGCACCATCACCAGTACCACCACCTCAGTTTGCAGTAAAACATTTTTCACAGCACAGAAATATTTTACAAGCTTAACAAAAAAACTACACAATTGATAATTTAACTGTTTGAATGTGGTCCAGTTAAATCATATAAAAATTGTTGTGTTTTTTCTACATCTACAAATACATTGCGAATTTTTGGTCTTTTTATACCATCCACCCCATAAAGTAGATATTCTTGATCATCATGACATTTTAAGTCTGAATGTTCGTCTGTGGAAAGCCCCATAACTTTCGAAGTAGTAAAGCTAGGCGCTTGAAATTTTGCACAAATATATTCTATGGTCGGTTGGGATTGTGAATGGGCCAAATCGGTTCATGTGTTATTATAGCTGCCATATAAATTGATCTTGGGTCTTTACTTCTTGAACTTATCCGATTTGGCTGAAGTTTTACACGTTGCGTTTTGTTATGATTTACAATATCTGTGCCAAGTATGGCTTAAATCGGTGCATAACTTAATAAGTGACACAGTGACTTTTTAATGACCCCAAAAACATACGTGTCAAATATGGTATGGATCGGATCATAACCTGATAGCTCCCATAAAAAGCGATCTAGCGATTTTACTTCTTGAGCCTTTAGAGCCTTAACCGATTTGAAATTCGTTTGTTTGTTTGTATGTTTGTAATACCCTCCACCATAAGATGGGGGGTATACTAATTTCGTCATTCTGTTTGTAACTACTCGAAATATTCGTCTGAGACCCCATAAAGTATATATATTCTTGATCGTCGTGACATTTTATGTCGATCTAGCCATGTCCGTCCGTCTGTCCGTCCGTCCGTCCGTCCGTCCGTCTGTCTGTCGAAAGCACGCTAACTTCCGAAGGAGTAAAGCTAGCCGCTTGAAATTTTCCACAAATACTTCTTATTAGTGTAGGTCGGTTGGTATTGTAAATGGGCCATATCGGTCCATGTTTTGATATAGCTGCCATATAAACCGATCTAGGGTCTTGACTTCTTGAGCCTCTAGAGTGCGCTATTCTTATCCGATTGGAATGAAATTTCGCACGACGTGTTTTGTTATGATATCCAAAAACTGTACCACGTATGGTTCACATCGGTCTATAACCTGATATAGCTGCCATATAAACCGATCTTGTGTCTTGACTTCTTGAGCCTCTAGAGTGCGCAATTCTTATCCGGTTGGGATGAAATTTTGCGCGACATGTTTTGTTATGATATTCAATAACTATGCAAAGTGTGGTTTAAATCGGTCCATAACCTGATATAGCTGTCATACAAACCGATCTTGGGTCTTGACTTCTTGAGCCTCTAGAGTGCGCAATTCTTATCCGATTTGGCTGAAATTTTGCAAGACGTATTTTATTCTTGCTTGCAACAACTGTGTCAAATAAGGTTCAAATAGGTTTATAACCTGATATAGCTGCCATATAAACCGATCTGGGATCTTGACTTCTTGAGCCTCTAGAGGTCGCAATTATTATCCGATTTGCCTGAAATTTTGTGCTACGGATCCTCTCATAACCATCAACATACGTGTTTATTATGGTCTGAATCGGTCTATAGCCCAATACAGCTCCCATATAAATCGAACTCTCTATTTTACTTTTTGAGCCCCCAAAGGGTGCAATTCTTATTCGAATTGGCTGACATATACCACCGGTATCCAACATATAATTTAATTATGGTCCAAACCGGACCATATCGTGATATCGCTCTAATAGCAAAGCAAATCTTTTCTTATATCCTTTTTTGCCTAAGAAGAGATACCAGGAAAAGAACTCGACAAATGTGATCCATGGTGGAGGGTATATAATATTTGGCCCGGCCGAATTTAGCACGCTTTCACTTGTTTTTTTTTCACCAGCTAAGTAACTGATTACTCATTGAAGTTTTTATAACCACCACCAAAGAATGGTCAGTCCGTTTGAAACACATCGAAATATCAATTTCCGATCATACAAAGTACATAAATTCTTGCTCGTCGTAAATATCTAAGACGATCCAGCCATGTCAGTTCAACTGTCCGTCCGTCCTTTTGTCTGTCCGTCTCTCTGCAAATCAAGCTACAGCCTTTAAAAATAGAGATCTTGAGCTGAAACTTTGCACAAATTATTTTTATGTCCATAGGCAGGTTAAGTTCAAATTTAGGCTTTATCGGACTATATCTTTATATAGTCCCCATAATATACCGATCTGCCGATTTAAGATCTTAGGCCCATAAAAGCCACATTTACTATCCGATTTTGCTGAAATTTGGGACAGTGAGTTGTGTTAGTCCCTTTGACATCCTTCGTCAATTTGGCCCACATCGGTCTAGATTTGGATATAAAGGGTGATTTTTTTGAGGTTAGGATTTTCATGCATTAGTATTTGACAGATCGCGTGGGATTTCAGACATGGTGTCAAAGAGAAAGATGCTCAGTATGCTTTGACATTTCATCATGAATAGACTTACTAACGAGCAACGCTTGCAAATCATTGAATTTTATTACCAAAATCAGTGTTCGGTTCGAAATGTGTTCAAATTTTGACAAATTTTGTTCAGCGATGAGGCTCATTTCTGGTTGAATGGCTACGTAAATAAGCAAAATTGCCGCATTTGGAGTGAAGAGCAACCAGAAGCCGTTCAAGAACTGCCCATGCATCCCGAAAAATGCACTGTTTGGTGTGGTTTGTACGCTGGTGGAATCATTGGACCGTATTTTTTCAAAGATGCTGTTGGACGCAACGTTACGGTGAATGAACACATTTCGAACCGAACACTGATTTTGGTAATAAAATTCAATGATTTGCAAGCGTTGCTCGTTAGTAAGTCTATTCATGATGAAATGTCAAAGCATACTGAGCATCTTTCTCTTTGACACCATGTCTGAAATCCCACGTGATCTGTCTAATACTAATGCATGAAAATCCTAACCTCAAAAAAATCACCCTTTAGCTGCCATATAGAGTGATCTCTCGATTTAGGGTCTTAATCCCATAAAAGGCGCATTTATTGTCCAATGTCGGCGAAATTTGGGACAGTGAGTTGAGTTAGGCTCTTTCAAATCGTTCTGCAATTTGGTCTAGATCGGTCCAGATGGAACCATTTTTCGATTTAAGGTCTTGGACCCATAAAAGGCGCATTTATTGTCCGATTTCACCAAAATCTGGGACAGTTGTGTTAAGACCTTCGGGAGCTCTCTTTTATTTGGCCCAGTTCAGTTTAGATTGGAATTTGGCTGCAATATAGAACGATCTCCCGATTCAAAGTCTTATCCCCATAAAAGGCGCATTTATAATCCCATTTCGTTGAAATTTGACACATTGACTTATGTTGTGCTTTTCGGCATCCGTGTCGTATGTGGTTCCGATTTGTCTATGTTTGGGTATGGCTAACCAGAAAGAACAATATTTTGTTCTACAAAAATTGAACAATGAGTTGTACTCATTAGACCACTCAATGTCCGTTCCGAATTTGGTTCAAATCGGACCATGTTTCGATATATCTGCTATAGGGGCATAAGTTATGCATTTTTCACCGTACTAAGACGAAAGGTGGTTTACATATACACCCAAGGTGGTGGGTATTCAAACATGAACATATGAACACGGATATATTTGTTAATGCCAAAAACTTGACAAACAATCCATACAATCAATTAAAAACCAATATATGGTTAGTCACAATGCATTTTATGCTTATACCCCAACTTCACCCTCAAATAAACAAAAGACTTAAGACACAAACATAACGGATGTTAACATCTAGCCAAATGACCATTAACAACTGTAACATTTCCACATTGATTCGTACTTCAATACTCTCCTAATGGTTACATTTAAAAACAAAACTATTAAAGTACAATCAAAAGACCACATAGCCTTTATGTAAAAATGTCTTAAACAAGATGATAGACGATTGCATGGTACCAAGCGGTGTGTAATTACAACAATTAAACATTTGCAAATTCGATTTTTATATATGTTTATAATTAATTGCCCCACAATGAGGGCCCCCAAACAACAAATACACTAAAAATGTCAAACTACAATCGCACAAGGGAGAGAGAAGCACAAGATAAACTGCAGATGTTGAAAGACCATGGTGATGATTCAGACTATGCATACAGACTGAGAGTTAGACCATGGTCATGGTCATTGGAATCATTGATGTATAAAATGCCAAGATACAAATGCAAAACCAAATCACAATTCAAATGCCACATTGATTGCCATATGTGGGGTTTTAAAACTTCAAACATCATCAGAATGGAACAGTAACAATAAATTTTCAAGTCTTATATGATATGTTCACTACGATATCATGGCATTGCTAGTATTTTTATACCCACCACCGTAGGATACTGGGTGCATTCATTTAGTCATTTCGTTTGCAACACATCACAATATCCGACCCTACAAAGTACATATGTACAATATGTTCGTAAAATTAGACTAAGACGATTTAGTGATGTCCATGTGTGTTTATTATTGTAATCACGCCACAACCCTCAAAAATTGAGACATTAAGAAATTGAGCTGAAATTTGGCACAGACCCGTATTTTTTCTATGCGCATGCTAAATTCATGGCGTAGAGGTCAGCATGTTCGCCTATGACGCTAGACGCCTGAGTTTGCAAGACCCTAAATCGGCAGATCGGCTTATATCCAAATAAGATCTGATATAATCCTATTTGGATATAAGCCGATCTGCCGATTTAGAGTCTTGCAAACTCAGGCGTCTAGCGTCATAGGCAAACATGCTGACCTCTACGCCACAGTGCATGAGGCATAAGACCCACCGTACTGTCTTATGCCCATAAAAGCCAAAATTTTTTCCAATTTGATGTAATTTGAAGCAGCGATTTGTTCTAGAGGCTCCGACGTGCGACCCGAATATGGTCTATATCGGGAACTATTAAGATATATTGGGTTGCCCAAAAAGTAATTGCGGATTTTTTAAAAGAAAGTAAATGCATTTTTAATAAAACTTAGAATGAACTTTAATCAAATATACTTTTTTTACACTTTTTTTCTAAAGCAAGCTAAAAGTAACAGCTGATAACTGACAGAAGAAAAAATGCAATTACAGAGTCACAAGCTGTGAAAAAATTTGTCAACGCCGACTATATGAAAAATCCGCAATTACTTTTTGGGCAACCCAATAGCTGCCATATAGCACGATCTGCCAATTGGGGTCTTACGTGCATTTGTTGCCAGAGTTCGCTGAAATTTGAAACTGTCAATTGCTTAAAGCCTCCCATCCGAATACAATATCGTCCAAATCGGACTATATTTAGATATAGCTGCCATATAAACCAGTCTGAAGATTTAGGGACTTATGCACAAAAAACCCGCATTTATACCACGATTTCGACTAAATTTTAAAAAGTGAGTTGTGAGTAAATCTTCCCGGCATCGTATTGGGTTGCCCAAAATGTAATTGCGGATTTTTTAAAAGAAAGTAAATGCATTTTTAATAAAACTTAGAATGAACTTTAATCAAATATACTTTTTTTACACTTTTTTTCTAAAGCCAGCTAAAAGTAACAGCTGATAACTGACAGAAGAAAGAATGCAATTACAGAGTCACAAGCTGTGAAAAAATTTGTCAACGCCGACTATATGAAAAATCCGCAATTACTTTTTGGGCAACCCTACATAAATATGGTTTTATCAGAATAAATAAATGTAGCTGCCATTATGACCGATCTGCCCATTCCCGAATATGGTCCAGACCGTACTATATTTAAATATAGCTGCCATATAGATCGATCTGCCGATTAGGGGTCTTAAGCCCATAAAAGGCCGCATTTATTACCCAATTTCGCTGAAAATTTATACGTTGAGTTGTTCAAAGCCTCCTGTTATCCGTCTAAATACGGTCCAGATCGGAATATGTTTTTATATAGCTGCCATATAGATCGATCTGCCGATTAGGGGTCTTAAGCACATACAAACAGCTTTTATTATCCGATGTCGCCGAAATTTGGGACAGCGAGTTGTGTTAGATCCCTCGACATTTTTCTGCAATTTGGCCCAGATCGGTTAAGATTTGGATATAGCTGCCATATAGACCGATCTCTCGATTTATGGTCTTGGGCCCATAAAAGGCGCATCTATTGTCCGAATTCTCCGAAATTTGGTACAGTGAGTTGTGTTAGGCTCTTCAATATGTTTCTTTAAGTTGGCCCAGATCGGCCCAGATTTGTATATATTTACCATATAGACCGGTAACTCGATTAAAGGTCTTGGGCCCTAAATGGCGCATTTATTGTCCGATTTCGCCCAAATTAGGGACTGTGAGCTGTGCTAGGCCCTTCGACATCCCTCTTTAATTTTGGGCCAGATCGGTTCAGATTTAGATATAGCTGCCACATAAACCGATCTCTAGATTTAAAGTCTTGGGCCCCTAAATGGCACATTTATGTTCCGATTTCGCCAAAATTAGCGATAGTGAATTGTGTTAGGCTCTTCGACATCCCTCTTTTATTTGAGCCAGATCGGTTCAGGTTTGGATATAGCTGCTATTTAAACTTATCTCTCGATTGAAAGTCTTGGTCCCATAAAAGGCACATTTATAACCCGATTTCGGTGAAATTTGACGCAGTGACTAGTGTTAGGTTTTTCGACATCCATGCCATATATGGTTCAGATCGGTCTATATTTGGATATGGCTACCAAAAGACCAATATATCGTTCTGAAAAATTGAACAATGGCTTGTACTTATTAGACCACTCAATGTCCGTGCCGAATTTGGTCGAACCATATTTCTATATAGCTGCTATGGGGGCATAAATTGTGCATTTTTCAGCCGACTATGACGTCAGGTGGTTTACATATATACCCGAGGTGCATTTTGGTGACGACTTTTACTCTTGTTAAATAAAAATTGTAAAAAATTTACATCTTAATGTGTGATTTCAACAGAATATTTTTCCGATTTCTAAAATCGATTTTAAATGCCATTTATTTCCATCAAATACTACGCAAACAAACTGAAAATATCAAGAAAATATTATTATTAGATATTAAAAAAAATTAATTTTGATCAAATTTGTATAAAACATGTAAAAAGTCGTTAAGTTCGGCCAGGCCGAACTTTGGATACCCACCACCTCGGGTATATATGTAAACCACCTTTCATCAAAATTCGGTGAAAATTTCATACCTTATACTAATATACCTCATACCAATCTGAACTATATACGACACGGATGTCGAAAAGCCGAACATAAGTCACGGTGTAAAATTTCAGTGAAATTGGACTATAAATGCGCCTTTTACGGGGCCAAGACTTTAAATCGAGATATCGGTCTACATGGCAGCTATATCCAAATCTGGACCGATTTGAGCCAAGTTACATAAACATGTCGAAAAGCCTTACACAAAGCACTGTCCCAAATTTCGGCGAAATCGGACAATAAATGCCTCTTTTATGGGCCCTAAACCTTAAATCGAGAGATCGGTGTATATGGCAGCTATATGCAAATCTGGACTGATCTAGGCAAAATTTAAGAAGGACGTCGAAGAGCCTAACCAAACTCCTTGTCTCAAATTTCAGCGATATCGGACAATAAATGCGTCTTTTATGGCCCCAAAACCTTAAACCTAGATATCGGTCTATATGGCAGCTATATCCAAATCTGGACCGATCTGTGCGATATTGCAAAAGTATGTCAAGGGGCTTAACCTAACTCACTGTCCCAAATTTAGGCGACATCGGACAATGAATGAGCATTTTATGGGCCCAAAACCATAAATCAAGAAATCGGTCTATATGGCAGCTATATCTAAATCTGAACCGATCTGAGACAAATTGACAAAGGATGTCGAAGGGCCTAACACAACTCACTGTCACAAATTTCAGCGAAACCGGATAATAAATGTGGCTTTTATGGGCCTTAGACCCTAAATCGGAGGATCGGTCTATATGGCAGCTATATCCAAATCTAGACCGATCTGAGCCAAATTAACGGAGGATATCGATGGGCCTTACACAATTCTCTGTCCCGAATTTCATCAAAATCGGATAATAGATGTGGCTTTTGTGGACCTAAGACCCTAAACCAGAGGATCGGTCTATATGGCAGCTATATCCAAATCTGAACCGATCTGGACAAAATTGAAGAAATATGTCAAAGGGATAAAAAATGTGACTTTTATGGGCCTTAGACCCTAAATCGGAGGATCGGTCTATATGGCAGCTATATCCAAATCTGGACCGATCTGAGCCAAAATGACGAAGGATGTCGAAGGGCCCAACACAGCTCACTGCCCCAAATTTTAGCAAAATCAAATAATAAATGTGGCTTTTATGGGCCTAAGACCCTAAATCGGCGGATCGGTCTATATGGGGGCTATATCAAGATATAGTCCGATATAGCCCATCTTAGAACTTTACCTGATTATGGACAAAAAAAGAGTCTGTGCAAAATTTCAGCTCAATATCTCTTTTTTTAAAGACTGTAGCGTGATTTCAACAGACAGACGGACGGACATGTCTAGATCGTCTTAGATTTTTACGCTGATCAAGAATATATATACTTTATAGGGTCGGAAATTGATATTTCGATGTGTTGCAAACGGAATGACAAAATGAATATACCCCCATCCTTCGGTGGTGGGTATAAAAACACCTACATTCTGCTCAAATGACGTGCCCAAATTCTCCTTCGAAATTCATTAAAATCGATCGTAAATCCTCATTTGGTGGACACGATATAGGATAACAATTTAAGGCAGCTATTTTTCAATATACCCATATTTAGCATCATGTCTTTGTAAGTCCTAATTTTGAAGAAAAACAAAAAAAAACAAGTAAAAGCGTGCTAAGTTCGGCCGGGCCGAATCTTATATACCCTCCACCATGGATCGCATTTGTCGAGTTCTTTTCCCGGCATCTCTTCTTAGGCAAAAAAGGATATAAGAAAAGAGTTGCTCTGCCATTAAAACGATATCAAGATATGGTCCGGTTCGGACCACAATTAAATTATATGTTGGAGACCTGTGTAAAATTTCTGCCAATTCGTATAAGAATTGCGCCCATTGGGGCTCACGAAGTAAAATAGAGAGAACGATTTATATGGGATCTGTATCGGGCTATAGACCGATTCATACCATAATAAACACGTTTGTTGATGGTCATGAGAGGATCCGTCGTACAAAATTTCAAGCATATCGGATAATAATTGCGACTTCTAGGGGTCAAGAAGTCAAGATCCTAGATCGGTTTATATGGCAGCTATATCAGGTTATGAACCGATTTGAACCTTATTTGACACAGTTGTTGGGTATCATAACAAAACACGTCGTGCAAAATTTTATTCTGATCGGATAAGAATTGCGCACGCTAGAGGCTCAAGAAGTCAAGACCCAAGATCGGTTTATATGACAGCTATATCAGGTTATGGACCGATTTCAACCATACTTGGCACAGTTGTTGGATATCATAACGAAACACTTGGTGCAAAAATTCATTCAAATCGGATAAGAATTGTGCCCTCTAGAGGCTCAAGAAGTCAAGACCCAAGATCGGTTTATATGGCAGCTATATCAGGTTATGGACCGATTTAAACCATACTTGGCACAGTTGTTGGGTATCATAACAAAACACGTCGTGCGAAATTCCATTCCATTCGGATAAGAATTGCGCCCTCTAGAGGCTCAAGAAGTCAAGACCCAAGATCGGTTTATATGGCAGCTATATCAGGTTATGGACCGATGTGAACCATACTTGGCACAGTTGTTGGATATAATAACAAAACACGTCGTGCAAAATTTCATTTCAATCGGATAAGAATTGCGCACTCTAGAGGCTCAAGAAGTCAAGACCCAAGATCGATTTATATGGCAGCTATATCAGGTTATGGACCGATTTGAACCATACTTGGCACAGTTGTTGGATATCATAACAAAACACGTCGTGCAAAATTTCATTCCAATCGGATAAGAATTGCGCACTCTAGAGGCTCAAGAAGACAAGACCCAAGATCGGTTTATATGGCAGCTATATCAAAACATGGACCGATATGGCCCATTTACAATACCAACCGACCTACACTAATAAGAAGTATTTGTGCAAAATTTCAAGCGGCTGGCTTTACTCCTTCGGAAGTTAGCGTGCTTTCGACAGACAGACGGACGGACGGACGGACGGACGGACGGACGGACAGACGGACGGATATGGCTAAATCGACATAAAATTTCACGACGATCAAGAATATATATACTTTATGGGGTCTCAGACGAATATTTCGAGTAGTTACAAACAGAATGACGAAATTAGTATACCCCCCATCTTATGGTGGAGGGTATAAAAATGTCGGATAAAACAAGTAAAAGCGTGCTAAGTTCGGCCAGGCCAAATCTTGGGAACCTACCACCATGGATTCTGCTAGAAATTTGTACAAAATAATTTTATTTGAAGGGCATAATTTTATTTTGTTATACATATCAAACTTCTATCAAAGCGACAAAAATTTAAGCTCAGGTTACAGGCTCAGTTTATAGGCTCAGGTTATAGGCTGATTTAGAAGGTATTTGATATAGTTGTTGGAAGTCGTAACAGAACACTGCATGCAAAATTTCAGCCAAATCGGAAAAAATTGCGGATTGTAAGGACTTAAGAAGTCAAATCGGGAGATTGGTCTGTATGAATTATATCCTCATTCGATTTGGCAGAAATCTTGTACAACGGCTTCTCTCATGACCTTCAACATACGTGTATAATACAGTCTGAATCGATCAATAGCTTGATACAGCTCCCATATAAACCTATCTCCCGATATGGCTTCTTGAGCCCCTACAAGGCGCAATTCTTATCCGAATGAACTGAAATATTACACAATGACTTCTACAATGTCAATCAGCATTCATTCATGGTCCGAATCGAACTATAACTTGATATAGCTCCAATAGCATAACAGTTCTTATTCAATATTCTATGTTTGTCTAAAAAGGGGTACCGCGCATAGAACTCGTCAAATGCGATCAATGGTGGAGGGTATATAAGATTCGGCCGGGCCGAACTTAGCACGCTTTTACTTTTTTTTTTGCCTTTCGTCTTATTTGTTTTGCAAATTCAGGGAAACTATTTGAAATCCTTGTAAAATAGCCTTGCCCATGATGCCTAAGAAAACCCGAAACTGAAATAAAATCTCAGTTGCATATAACATTTCTTTTACAATTCCTAAGTCTGGGATCGACTAATTAATTGCACGTAAAATTAGCGCACACAGGTTTTACAACAAAACAGCCCGTGGACCTCGAAAGCATATCCCCTTACTTTTCTCTGACTTATATTTTCTTAAGATTTAAGCCTCACCGGCCGCAAAGCATCTGTGATTTGATACTGAAATTCCTCTGAAGTCATAAGAATGGCATAGAAAAATGCTGAAGACATAGGGGATTTTCATTTCATTCTCAAAAGCTGCTTTACTAAAATATCCATATGCTTACTATCCCTCTATCTGTCTATCTGCTTGTTGCTTTGGTGGCGGTCGACCACAGATAGTGATCTTAAAAGATAGATAGCCACTAAAACTTGCCATGGAAAGCAGTTTAAAACATGTTAAATGTTATGTTTGCTAATAAGCCATCATTAATTTTCAAATGCCTTATCTTGGAAAGCTACGAAATATGAACTAAACTATTTTGTATATCTCGCCCAGTGCAAAAGGCAATGAGCAATGCAAAAATTATATTACATTCCCTTGAAAAGAGACTGATAACAAGTTAAAAGGCGTTAAGTTGGATACCCACCATCTCGGGTATATATGTAAACCACCTTTCGTCATAATCCGGTAAAAAAATGCATAATTTATGCCCATAGCAAATATATCGATATATAGTCCGATTTGACCCAATTTGGAACAAACATTGAGTGGTCTAATTAGTACAAGTCATTGTTAAATTTTGTAGAACAAAGTATTGGTTTTTTTGGTAGCTATTCCAAATATATACCGATCTCAACTATAGGCGACATTGCAGCTATAACCAAATCTGAACCGATCTAAACCAAATGGATGTGGAATATCTGAGGACCCAACACAACTCATTGTCCCAAATTTTGGCGGAATCGGATAATAAATGCGCCCTTTATCGGCCCTAAACTTTAAATCGAGAGATCGGTCCATATGGCAGCTATATCCAAATGTGGACCGATTAAGGCCAAATTGAAGAAGAATGTCTAAGGCCCTAACACAACTCACTATCCAAAATTCCGGCGATATTGGACAATAAATGCGCCTTTTAAGGGCCCAAAACCTTAAATAGAGAGATCGATCTACAATATTTGGCAGCTATATCAAAATCTGGCCTGATCTGGGACTTTTTACTCTAAAGATGAAACAAATAAACAATTGATGCCAAATGACCTAGCGATATCCGTAAGTGTAATATAATACTCGTTATCATAGATTAAAGAAAATTAGTAATTCAAAATATAAATTTAAAATTTTTTATAAAATATATATCTCTGTATCCAACTCTACGGTCAAAGCCTACATAAATTTCTACTACAATAGAATCAATGCTGATTCCTATTGACTGCTGGATTTTGATACTAACTCACCATGAGCTCCGTATCAATTGCCAAAACTAGTTAAAGCAAGTAAAAAGGCGTTAAGTTCGGCCGGGCCGATCTTTGGATACCCACCACCTCGGGTATATATGTAAACCACCTTTCATCAAAATTGGGTGAAAATTGCATCCCTTATGTTCCATAGAAGTTATATCGAAATATGATACGATTTGGACCAAATACTAATAGATACAAGTCATTGTTCAATTGTGAATAACAAAAATATTGGTCTTTTTGGTAACTATATCTAAAAATAAACCAATCTGAACCATATACAAGATGGATGTCGAAAAGCCTAACTTAAGTCAATGTGCCAAATTTAAGTTAAATCGGATTATAAATGCGCCTTTTTTGGGGCCAAGACTTTAAATCAAGATATCGGTCTATATGGCAGCTATATGTAAATCTTAATCGATCTAGACCAAATTATAGGAATATTTGAAGGGGCTTAACTTAACATTCTGTCCCAAATTTCGGCAACATTGGACAATAAATGCGCCTTTTATGGCCCCAAAACATTAAATCGAGAGATCGGTCTATATGGCAGCTATAAACAAATCTGGACCGATCTGAGGCAAATTGACGAAGGATGTCGAAGGCCCTAACACAACTCACTTTTTCAAATTTCAGCAAAATCGGACAATTAATGCGCTTTTTATGGCCCCAAAACCTAAAACCGAGAGATCGGTCTATATGGCAGCTATATCCAAACCTGGACCGATCTGTGCCATAATATAGAAGTATGTCAAGGGGCTTAACTTAACTCACTGTCCCAAATTTCGGCGACATCGAACTATAAATACGCCTTTTATGGGCCTAAGACCCTAAATGCCCTATATGGCAGCTATATCCAAATCTGGACCGATTTGAGCCAAATTGGCGAAGGATGTCGAAGGGTCTAACACAACTCACTGTCTCAAATTTCAGCAAAATCGGATAATAAATGTGGCTTTTATTGACCTGAAACCCTAAATCGGAAGATCGGATCGAACCGAACACTGATTTTGGTAATAAAATTCAATGATTTGCAAGCGTTGCTCGTTAGTAAGTCTATTCATGATGAAATGTCAAAGCATACTGAGCATCTTTCTCTTTGACACCATGTCTGAAATCCCACGTGATCTGTCAAATACTAATGCATGAAAATCCTAACCTCAAAAAAATCAACTCAAAAAAATCACAACATTAGTTACATCTAAAAACAAGTAAAATGGCGTTAAGTTCGGCCGGGCCGAATCTTATATACCCTCCACCATGGATCGCATTTGTCGAGTTCTTTTCCCGGCATCTCTTCTTAGGCAAAAAAGGATATAAGAAAAGATTTGCTCCGCTATTAGAACGATATCAAGATATGGTCCAGTTTGGACCACAATTAAATTATATGTTGGAGACCTGTGTAAAATGTCAGCCAATTCGAATAAGAATTGCGCCCTTTGGGGCTCAAGAAGTAAAATAGAGAGATCGATTTATATGGGAGCAGTATCGGGCTATAGACCGATTCTGACCATAATAAACACGTATATTGATGATCTTGAGAGAATGCGTCGTACAAAATTTCAGGCAAATCGGATAATAATTGCGACCTCTAGAAACTCAAGAAGTCAAGTCCCCAGATCTGTTTATATGACAGCTATATCAGGTTATGAACCGATTTAAACTATACTTGGCACAGTTGTAGGATATCATAACAAAACACGCCGTGCAAAATTTCATTCCAATCGGATAAGAATTGCGCACTCTAGAGGCTCAAGAAGTCAAGACCCAAGATCGGTTTATATGGCAGCTATATCAGGTTATGAACCGATTTGAACCATACTTGGCACAGTTGTTGGATATTATAACAAAACACGTCGTGGAAAATTTCATTCCAATCGGATAAGAATTGCGCACTCTAGTGGCTCAAGAAGTCATGGCATGGCGTTTTATATGGCAGCTATATCAGATTATGGGCCGATTTGAACCATGCTTGGCACTGTTGTTGGATATCATAACAAAACAAGTCGTGCGAAATTTCATTCCAATCGGATAAGAATTGCGCACTCTAGAGGCTCAAGAAGTCAAGACCCAAGATCGGTTTATATGGCAGCTACATCAGGTTATGGACCGATTTAAACCATACTCGGCACAGTTGTTGGATGTCATAACAAAACACGTCGTTCAAAATTTCATTCCAATCGGATACGAATTGCGCACTTTAGAGGCTCAAGAAGTCAAGACCCAAGATCGGTTTATATAGCAGCTATATCAGGTTATGGACCGATTTGAACAATACTTGACACAATTTTTGGATATCATAACAAAACACGTTGTGCAAAATTTCATTCCAATTCGGTAAGAATTGCGCACTCTAGAGACTCAAGAAGTCAAGACCCAAGATCGGTTTATATAGCAGCTATATCAGGTTATGGACCGATTTGAACAATACTTGACACAATTTTTGGATATCATAACAAAACACGTTGTGCAAAATTTCATTTCAATTCGGTAAGAATTGCGTACTTTAGAGGCTCAAGAAGTCAAGACCCAAGATCGGTTTATATGGCAGCTATATCAGGTTATGGACCGATTTGAACCATACTTGGCACAGTTGTTGGATATCATAAAAAAAAATGTCGTGCAAAATTTCATTCCAATCGAATAAGAATTGCGCCTTTTAGAGACTCACGAAGTCAAGACCCAAGATCGGTTTATATGGCAGCTATATCAAAACATGAACCGATATGGCCCATTTACAATACCAACCGACCTACACTAATAAGAAGTATTTGTGCAAAATTTCAAGCGGATAGCTTTACTCGTTCGGAAGGTAGCGTGCTTTCGACAGACAGACGGACGAACGGACAGACGGACGGACATGGCTAGATCGACATAAAATGTGACGACGATCAAGAATATATATACTTTATGGGGTCTCAGAAGAATATTTCGAGTAGTTACAAACAGAATGACGAAATTAGTATACCCCCCATCTTATGGTGGAGGGTATAATAAACCGATCTGAACTATATACTACACGGATGTCGAAAAGCGTAATATAAGGCAGTGTGTCAAATTTCAGTGCAATCGGATGAAAAATGCGCCTTTTTGTGGGGCCAAGACTTTAAATCGAGAGATCGGTCTATATGGCAGCTATATGCAAATCTAGATCGATCTAGACCAAATTGCAGAAATATGTGGAGGGGCTTAACTTAACTCTTTGTCCCAAATTTCGGCAACATCGGAGAATAAATGCGCTTTTTATGGCCCCAAAACCTAAAACCGAGGGATCGATCTATATGGCAGCTATATCCAAATCTGGACCGATCTAAACCAAATTTACGGAGAATTTTGAAGGGCCTAAGACAACGCACTGTCCCAAATTTCAGCAAAATCGGATAATAAATGTAGCTTTGATGGGCCTAGGACTCTAAATCGGAGGATCGGTCTATATGGCAGCTATATCCAAATCTGAACCGATCTGGGCCATATTGACGGCCATATAAAGTATATATATTCCTGATCAGCGTAAAAATCTAAGACGATCTAGACATGTCCGTCTGTCCGTCCGTCTGTTGAAATCACGCTACAGTCTTTAAAAATAGAGATATTGAGCTGAAATTTTGCACAGATTCTTTTTTTGTCCATAAGCAGGTTAAATTCGAAGATGGGCTACATCGGACTATATCTTGATATAGCCCCCATATAGACCGATCGGCTGATTTAGGGTCTTAGGCCCATAAAAACCTCATTTTTTATCCGATTTTGATGAAATTCGGGACAGTGAATTATATGAAGGCCGTCGACATCCTTCGTTAATTTGGCTCAGATCGGTCCAGATTTGGATATAGCTGCCATATAGACCGATCCTCCGGTTTAGGGTCTTAGGCCCACAAAAGCCACATTTATTATCCGATTTTGATGAAATACGGGACAGTGAATTGTGCAAGGCCCATCGACATCCTTCGTTAATTTGGCTCAGATCGGTTCATATTTGGATATAGCTGCTATATAGATCGATCCTTCGATTTATGATGTAAGGCCCATAAAAGCCACATTCATTATCCGATTTTGCTGAAATTGGGGACAGTGAGTTGTGTTAGGCCCTTTGATATATTTCTTTAATTTGGTCCAGATCGGTTCAGATTTGGATATAGCTGCCATATAGACCGATTTCTTGATTTATGGTTTTGGGCCCATAAAATGCTCATTCATTGTCCGATGTCGCCGAAATTTAGAACAGTGAGTTAAGTTAAACCCCTTGACGTACTTCTGCAATATCGCACAGATCGGTCCAGATTTGGATATAGCTGCTATAGAGACCGATATCTAGGTTTTAGGTTTTGGGGCCATAAAAGACGCATTTATTGTCCGATGTCGCTGAAATTTGAGACAGTGAGTTTGGTTAGGCTCTTCGACGTCTTTCTTCAATTTTGCCCAGATCAGTCTAGATTTGAATATAGCTGCCTTATAGACCGAACTCACGATTTAAGGTTTAGGGCCCATAAAAGAGGCATTTATTGTCCGATTTCGCCGAAATTTGGGACAGTGCTTTGTGTTAGGCTCTTCGACATGTTTATGCAAGTTGGCCCAAATCGGTCCAGATTTGGGTATAGCTGCCATGTAGACCGATATCTCGATTTAAAGCCCCATAAAAGGCGCATTTATAATCCGATTTCACTGAAATTTGACACAGTGACTTATGTTCGGCTTTTCGACATCCGTGTCGTATATAGTTCAGATCGGTATGAGGTATATGAGTATAAGGTATGAAATTTTCACCGAATTTTGATGAAAGATGGTTTACATATATACCCAAGGTGGTGGGTATCCAAAGTTCGGCCCGGCCGAACTTAACGTCTTTTTACTTGTTTCCAATTTCAATAGGCTTTATCTCTATGCCTCAAACCATGCCGGTACCAAATTTTAAGACGATCGGACTGCGACATGTTCTTTGATTACAAATTAACATGGAGAGACGGACATAGCTACATCGAATTAGAAAGTAATTCTGAGTTGATCGGTATACTTATCAATGGGTCTATCTCCCTTCCTTCTGGGTGTTAGCAAGCAAATGCACTAAGTTATAATACCATGTACAACAGTAGCAGTGTAGGATATAAAAATGCTTAATTATTTTCCATACCACTCCGCTAAGTTGGTTCAAGTCTGGTATAGTGTCCCCACCTAAGAACCGGTGTCTGTTTGCAGCGAAAGCCGGGCAATGACATAGTAAATGCTCCAACGTCTCATCATCTTCCCCACATGCCCTGCATATGCTAACATTTGCCGCACCGATTTTACGTTAGTGAGCTCGTAGTCCTATGTGTCCCGTCATTATACCATTAGATATACTGACCTCCTTCTTACTTCCTTTCAATAATATCCTCGTGTTCTCACGATCTGGATTCCCCCATAGGATTTTCGCCGTCCTACCGACCGTATCGCTGTTCCACAGGGTTGCATGTGCACTCCTCGCCCACACCCTTAACTCAGACCGCGTCGACCCGAAAGGTTTCTGGTTAAGTTTATTAACTGCATTTCTCTGGCATTCACTGCAATTTCATCTGCCCCTTACTCCGTTATAGTCCGGCACCCAAACGATGCGGGTTTTGCCATCCTCAGAGAAGAAGTTAATCTCCTTCTGCAAGATTGTTCGTGACCTTACTGTCCTGGTTCTCATTGCCCTTATGGCAATTATAATGTCGGTAAAGATGTTTACACTTGACGTCCTCGCGTTAGCACCACAACATCTCACGCATTCCGTGATCGCCCGGATCTCCGCCTGCAGAACCGTATTATGGTCACGCAGTCTAAAACAGATCTCAGTCCCTGGTTTCTCAATGTAGTCCCCAGGCTCACTATGCCCTCTAGCTTTGATCCATCCGTGTAACATTATCTTCCAGATAGCAATACTAGAGTTTCGTCAATCCAAGAATGTACCGCTGGCAGCAGTGTCTCGAACTTGACCTCAAGGTCCATCTCAGGTATCCGATCGGAAACCTCCCCACTTCCTTCCAGTTTTCCTATCGTCGCCTAGATTATACCGCGTTGGTATGAGCTGCTCCCATCCTCAATCCATTCTTCCATCGCCTTAAGTCTCGTAGCGGTAGTGGCTGCCTCATACTTAATCTGTATGTCATTGGTCGGTTATCTAGAATAGTTCCCAGTGCCCTAGTGGGCGTGGTCCTCATCGCCCCGCCTATGCCAAGACAACATGTTCTCTGAACTTGTTGTATGGTCCTAATATTGCACCAAACTACTGATGCGTAAGTAGGTATTGGTCTTATCACGCTTCTGTGGAGCCAGTGGACTATCTTCGGATTCAGGGCCCATAGTGTCCATATAGTGTCCAGCATCTGTGAGGCTTCCCGGTACGCTTCTGAATGTGACACTTCCAATTAAGTTTCCTATTGTAGATCACCCCTAAATATTTGACCTTGTTAGACATCGAAATCATTTTATTGAGTTAATGTGGCGCTTCAAATTGGCATACCTTCGTCTTCCTCGTAAACAGGCATATTTCAGTCTTCTCTAGGTTAACATTGAGACCCCTGGGTCTAGCCCAGTCATATGCCATATGCAAAACCCTTTCGGCCTTTCTGCATGGCTGGTTCGGATCCTTACACCTAAGAAGTATTATAACATCGTCTGCATAGCAGACGTGTTTAAATCTCTCCTCAGTAAGCATCCGTAATAGGTTTTTTTATGGTGGTCACCCAAAGGAGTGGCGATAAGATGCCCTGTGCCACTTTCTCCCTTACAATTATGTCCTGGGTGCATATCACAAGCGTTGATTCGGTTTGTTAAATGAATTTCTTTCAATACATGTGGTACCCATATTAAAATTGACGCCAAACAAACAAATGTAAACAAAATTTCGCGCACTTTTTTTCTAAAGCAAGCTAAAAGTAACAGCTGATAACTGACAGAAGAAAGAATGCAATTGCAGAGTCACAAGCCGTTGAAAAAATTTGTCAACGCCGACTATATTACTACTAAATATATTACCGACAATTACTTTTTGGGCAACCCAATATTTTTGAATAGAATTGAATATCTTAAAAGCCGTACAAGTATCCCCCAACGAGGCTTTCCAGACCGTGCCGGTATAGGGCTCAGATAAAATAAGAGAGTGAGCGGGTCCTATCCAGCTAGTCGTCTATAATACTCATACCTGGCTATGGTAAGGATATTTGCAAAAAATTTTAATCCGCATCAATGCATATGCTGCTACAAAACTGCCTGCATTTGTGCATAGTAAGATTCTCGCATTAAGTCACTCATTGACATTTTTATACCCACCACCGAAGGATGGGGGTATATTCATTTTGTCATTCCGTTTGCAACACATCGAAATATCCATTTCCGACCCTTTAAAATATATATATTCTTGATCAGCGTAAACATCTAAGACGATCTAGACATGTCCGTCCGTCTGTCCGTCTGTCTGTTGAAATCACGCTACTGTCTTTAAAAATGGAGATAATGAGCTGAAATTTCGCACAGATTCTTTTTTTGTCCATAAGCAGGTTAAGTTCGAAGATGGGCTATATCGGACTATATCTTGATATAGCCCCCATATAGACCGATCGGCCGATTTAGGGTCTTAGGCCCATAAAAGCCACATTTATTATCCGATTTTGCTGAAATTTGGGATAGTGAGTTGTGTTTGGCCCTTCGTCATCCTCCGTCATTTTGGCTCAGATCGGTCCAGATTTGGATATAGCTGCCATATAAACCGATCCTCAGATTTTGTGTCTTAGTCCCATAAAAGCCACATTTATTATCCGATTTTGCTGGAATTTAAGACAGTGAGTTGTGTTAGGCCTTTCGGCATCATTCGTCAATTTGGCTCAGATCCGTCCAGATTTGGATAAAGCTCCCATATAGACCGATCGGCGGATTTAGGGTCTTAGGCCCATAAAAGCCACATTTATGATCCGATTTTGTTGAAATTTGGGACAGAGAGTTGTGTTAGGCTTCCGAAAGTCCTTCGTTAATTTTGCCCAGATCGGTCCAGATTTGGATATAGCTGCCATATAAACCGATCCTCAGATTTAGGGTCTTAGTCCCATAAAAGCCACATTTATTATCCGATTTTGCTGGAATTTAAGACAGTGAGTTGTGTTGGGCCTTTTGACATCCTTCATTAATTTGGCCTAGATCGGTTCAGATTTGGATATAGCTGCCATATAGACCGATCCTACGATTTAGGGTTTTAGGCCCAAAAAAGCCACATTTATTATCCGATTTTGCTGTAATTTGGGACAGTTAGCTGTGTTTGGCCCTTCGTCATCCTCCGTCATTTTGGCTCAGATCGGTCCAGATTTGGATATAGCTGTCATATAGACCGATCGGCCGATTTAGGGTCTTAGGCCCATAAAAGCCACATTTATGATCCGATTTTGTTGAAATTTGGGACAGAGAGTTGTGTTAGGCTTCCGAAAGTCTTTCGTTAATTTTGCCCAGATCGGTCCAGATTTGGATATAGCTGCCATATAAACCGATCCTCAGATTTAGGGTCTTAGTCCCATAAAAGCCACACTTATTATCCGATTTTGCTGGAATTTAAGACAGTGAGTTGTGTTGGGCCTTTTGACATCCTTCATTAATTTGGCCTAGATCGGTTCAGATTTGGATATAGCTACCATAGAGACCGATCCTACGATTTAGGGTTTTAGGCCCATAAAAGCCACATTTATTATCCGATTTTGCTGTAATTTGGGACAGTGAGCTGTGTTTGGCCCTTCGTCATCCCCCGTCATTTTGGCTCAGATCGGTCCAGATTTGGATATAGCTGTCATATAGACCGATCCTCCGATTAATGGTCTAAGACCGATAAAAGCCACATTTATTATCCGATTTTGCTGAAATTTGGGACAGTGAGTTGTGTTTGGCCCTTCGGCATCATTCGTCAATTTGGCCCAGATCCGTCCAGATTTGGATAAAGCTGCCATATAGACCGATCCTCCGATTTAGGGACTCAGGCCAATAAAAGCCACATTTATTATCCGATTTTACTGAAATTAGGGACAGTGAGTTGTGTTAGGCCCTTTGACATATTTCTTCAATTTGGCCCTGATCGGTCCAGATTTGGATATAGCTGTCATATAGACCTATTTCTCGATTCACTGAAATTTGACACAGTGACTTATGTTAGGTTTGTAGACATCCGTGTTGTATATAGTTCAGATCGGTTTGTTTTTAGATATATTTCGATATAACTGCTATGAGATACCGGATTTTGATGAAAGGTGGTTTACATATATACCCGAGGTGGTGGGTATCCAAAGTTCGGCCCGGCCGAACTTAACGCCTTTTTACTTGTTATCTCCAAACATGAGTTTTTTCTTTAGAACTTCATTGCACATCCTCTGGACTTCTCCAATCATTCATAGAAAACATATTTCTAATATACATATTTCTAGAATCATTAAAACAGTGACACCCCACAGTCAAAAACAAAATTATAAAACCCATGAAAGCGAAATTTTTACGAAAATAAACCCCAGAGTTTACAAAATTAAAATGAGTGTATGCCAAGAGACGTATCAAAATATTGGCCACAATTCTATTTTGACGTTGCACAGCAATAACTCTGGCATAGTTGTAAATTAGTAAATTTTATGCTGACATAAAATAGACACTAAAAATTTAACTTAGGTCTGGCACACTAAAATGCATAAACAATGCCGGATAGACTTGCTCAGTTTGACTTGAGACTCAAACATCTTCACAAAATGACGAAGACGACCGGGATCAATAGCATAAATGAAAACCAATGGAAACTGTCAGTTTGAAGTCAGCGCTTAACGCATCATTGTGTTAAAGTTTTGCCATCATTATCATCAATGTCTTCGAATGGTTCAGTTTGCTGATTTGTTGGTGGATAACTGTATGGGCCACAAAGGCACCTGGCTGGCATCAAGTCTAACTGTCGTCCATGGGCATGGAATGGCTAAAGGAACAACAGGTTGCCTGGTAATGCTGTTGTGTTTTTAATGTCGGTGATAATATTGTTGGGTTTGTTGTACTATTTTGTTGTTGATGAAATGTCGTAAACAGTGGGAGTTCTAGCAACAAAAGAAAAAGAAATTAAAGAGAAATGTATTCATCACACACAAATGGATGAATTGAATGCGGTGTTTTTTGTAGCCTCTTTTTGGTAGAATGGAAATTAAGGAACTTGTTCGTTATCAATTTTTTTTTTTCATATGCAACTATGTCATCTTCAATATAACCAAGCAGTTTAGGTTAGGTTTTGGAGATAGAGTTCAATCAGACTCACTTAAATATTTTAGTCCATTGTAATACCACATGAACAGGAGAAGAAAAATGGCCTCTTGTTCCTTCAATTGAACCAACCAGATCGCCTTAAAAATTCCAAACAACTCGCGAGAAATCCTCAAATCGATAAGAGTCTAAAGTGGAACTATTTTCTATTACACAATAAATATAATTGAAGGGCACAATTTTATTCAACATACAAAACTTCTGTCAAATCAACAAAAATTCTACACCCATAGAAAAAAGCATGCTGATAGCAGTAAACATTGTCTGCTGGCTTGAAGTAGTTAATTTTACTGCTATTCCAGCAGTAGTTTTGCTGTTTTAGCAAAATTTTTGCAATTTCAGAACAGCGGCATGATTGCTGAAAGCTCTGTTGTTTGCTGAAAATTACTGCTGTTTAATTTATGATGGGGTTGTTATAAGAAGAGTGAAAGTGAAGTGGTGAAGTAACAAGTTAAAGCGTTCTAAGTTTGGCTGGGCCTAATCTTGGGAACCCACCATCATGGATTCTAATAAAAATTTGTACAAAAGAAATCGAGTTTAAGGGCATATTATACCCACCACCGAAGGATGGGGGTATATTCATTTTGTCATTCCGTTTGCAACACATCGAAATATCCATTTCCGACCCTATAAAGTGTATATATTCTTGATCAGCGTAAAAATCTAAGACGATCTAGACATGTCCGTTCGTCTGTCCGTCTTTCTGTTGAAATCACGCTACAGTCTTTAAAAATAGAGATATTGAGCTGAAACTTTGCACAGATTCTTTTTTTTGTCCATAAGCAGGTTAAGTTCGAAGATGGGCTATATCGGACTATATCTTGATATAGCCCCCATATAGACCGATCCGCCGATTTAGGGTCTTAGGCCCATAAAAGCCACATTTATTATCCGATTTTGCTGAAATTTGGGACAGTGAGTTATGTTAGGCCCTTCGCCATCCTTCGTCAATTTTGCTCAGATCGGTCCAGATTTGGATATAGCTGCCATATAGACCGAACCCCTGATTTAGGGTTTTAGGCCCATAAAAGCCACATTTATTACCCGATTTTGTTGAAATTTGAGACAGTGAGTAGAGTTAGGCCCTTCAACATCCTTCGTCAATTTGGTTCAGATCGGTCTAGATTTGGATATAGCTGCCATATAGACCGATTCTCCGATTTATGGTCTTAGGCCCATAAAAGCCACATTTATTATCCGATTTTGCTGAAATTTGGGACAGAGAGTAGAGTTAGGCCCTTCGACATCCTTCGTCAATTTGGCCCAGATCAGTCACGATTTAGATATAGCTGCCATATAGACCGATCCTACGATTTTGGGTTTTAGGCCCATAAAAGCCACATTTATTACCCCATTTTGTTGAAACTTGGGACAGTGAGTAGAGTTACGCCCTTCGACATCCCTTGTCAATTTGGCTCAGATCGGTCCAGATTTGGATATGGCTGCCATATAGACCATATAGGCGCATTTACTGTCCGATGTGGCCGAAATTGGGGACAGTGGGTTAAATTAAGCCCCTCGACATAGTTCTGCAATATGGCACAGATCGGTTCAGATTTGGATATTGCTGCCATATAGACCGATCTCTCGATCTAAGGTTTTGGGGTCATAAAAGGCGCGTTTATTGTCCGATGACGCCGAAATTTGGGACGGTGAGTTGTGTTAGGCCCTTCGATATTCTTTTTAAATTTGATCCAGATCCGTCCAGATCTGCCATATAGACCGATATCCCGATCTATAGTCTTGGTCCCATAAAGTCGCATTTAAATCCGATTTCACTTAAATTTTACACAGTGACTTATGCTAAGCATTTCGACATCCGTTTAATACATGGTTCAAATTGGTTTAATTTTAGATATAGCTACTTAAAAGACCAATATTTTGTTATACGCAATTGAAAAATAACTTGTACTTATAAGTATTTGGTCCAAATCGGAACATATTTCGATATAGCTGCTATAGGGCATAAGGTATGCATTTTTCACCGGATTTTGACGAAAGGTGTTTTACATGTATACCCGAGGTGGTGGGTATCCAAAGTTCGGCCCGGCCTGGTATGGGGTCTTTGACGAATATTTCGAGGTGTTACAAACGGAATGACTAGATAAATATACCCCCATCCTATTGTTGTGGGTATAAAAAGGCATTAAGATCGGCCGGCCCGATCTTTGGATACCCACCCCCCGGGTATATATGTAAACCCCTTTTCGTCACAATCCGGTGAAAATTGGATAATTTAAGCTCCCAAATTCTGCACGGACATTGAGTGGTCTAATAAACATACAGCGGTCAAAAAAAGTATTCATCATTAGCAAAATTGATAATAAATTCACTTATTTTGGGTAATTGAAGAAAATTTAAAGTAAACAAATAATGCAGTTTTATGCAATAGTTTATTTTTCGTAATATGTTTTAAAATAAATTCAAAAAATAAATTTAATTAGCGCAAAAAATGCAATTTTATATAATAACACCAAAAACAGAACAAAAAAAGTATTCATCATTGATGTGCTATCATCAAAGTCAAATTCAAATATTATTTGGGAATTCCCCTTTTCTGTTTTATTTAGTAAAGGAGGCTTTGCCCTTGACAGCAAATATTTAATTTCATTGAAAATATAGTTTTTGTCAAAATGGGTCGTAAGCAAAACGAGGTTTCTGATGAGGTAAAAGTTTTGATAATAAAACACCACAGGAATGGTTTAACTCAAAAAACTATCAGTGAAATATTAAATAGACCACGATCTACTATACAATCCATCATCAGAAAGTGGACAGAAACGAAAACTGTTGACAGTAAACCAAGATCTGGTCGACCAAAAGCACTTTCAGTTGGAGATGTGCGTTGGCTAGTGCGGCAAGTTCAGAAAACTCCCAAGACAAATGCGACCATTCTTCGTAAAAACACTATGGAATATTTAGGGAAGGAAGTTACTACACAAACAATTCGAAATACACTCAAAAGGCATAGTTACAGAGGAAGAACTGCACGTAAGAAGCCCTTTATAAATAAAATAAACCGAGTGAAAAGGCTAAACTTCGCAAAAATGTATGTAAAACAGCCCGAATCATTTTGGAAAACAGTCATTTTTGCAGACGAGAGCAAGTTTAATCTTTTTGGGTGCGATGGAAAGGTCATAGTGTACAGAAAACCAAATACAGAGCTTGAAGAACGAAACACAGTTGCTACTGTAAAACATGGTGGAGGTGGTTTAATGGTTTGGGGGTGTATGGCGGCTTCAGGAGCGGGAAATCTTGAATTTATTAATGGAGTAATGGATCATAAGTATTACATTGACATTTTAAAGAGGAATTTAAAAGATAGTGCTGTAAAACTTGGGCTTGGTAATAACTTTCAATATTATCAAGATAATGACCCCAAACATTCTGCTTTAAATACCAAGATGTGGATGCTGTATAACTGCCCCAAAGTCATTAAAACTCCTCCTCAAAGTCCCGACTTGAACCCAATTGAACATCTTTGGGAACATCTCGAACGCAAATTGAGAACGCGCAATTTTTCGAGCAAGAGTCAAATGCAACAGGTGATAATGGAGGAATGGACTAATATAGACCAAAATATAACCGCTAAATTAGTCCAATCGATGTCAAACCGTTTAAAAGAAGTTATAAGACGCGTTGGTCGAATAACAAAGTATTAATTTTTTTAAATTATGTTATTTATTTTTTTGCAATGATGAATACTTTTTTTGTTTAATTTTTTGTGTTCAGCTGTAAAATGGCCCTTTTTGTTCCAATAAATACTATTTTTTTCTTTAAAAACAATGAAATTGTGTACATATATATCACACAAGCACTACTGCATCATTAGTTTAATATGTTTTTATTCCAATTGTCTTTTGTAGACTTATAAAAAAAAAAAACATTGAATGATGAATACTTTTTTTGACCGCTGTAAGTCACTGTTCAATTTTGCAAAACAAAATATTGGTCTTTTTAGCAGCTATATCCAAACATAAACTGATCTGAACCATATAGGATACGGATGTCGAAAAGCCTAACATAAGTAACTACGTCAACGTTCAACGAAATCGGATAATAAATGCGCTTTTTACAGGGTCAAGACTTTAAATCGAGAGATCGTTCAATATGGCACCTATAACCAAATCTGGACAGATCTGGACCAAATTAAACAAGGATATAATAATCGTGCTATTTTATTATAACTCCACTACTATGTCCGTAGTTATATTTTAAAAGTGGCTGGTCTCGATCATATTTCATTCAGATCCCGAGAACTCATATACTAGTAACAATTTCAGACAATAAATCTACCTTTTATGGGATTAAGACCCTAAATCGGTCTATATGACAGCTATATCTATATAGTCTGATATGACTCATATGTGGGTCGGATGTCGGGTGGCTTAAACGAATTCACTATTTCGACGAAATTGGATAACAAATAAAGCTTTGATGAGCTTTAGACCCTTAATTGGCATATCGGTCTATATGACAGCTATGTCTAAATACATTCCGATATTTACAATATTGGGATCAGATGGCGGATGGCTTAAAACTACTCACTGAACCAAATTTAAGCGAAATTGGGTAATAAATAAAGCTTTAAGCTTTAGCTGCCATATAAACCGATCTTGGGTCTTGACTTCTTGAGCCTCTAGAGTGCGCAATTATTATCCGATTTGCCTGAATGAAATTTTCCATAAACTGATGTAGCTGCCATATAAACCGATCTGGGATTTTGACTTCTTGGGCCTCTAGAGAGCGCAATTCTTATCCGATTTGCCTGAAATTTTGTACGACGGATCCTCTCATGACCATCAACATACGTGTTTATTATAGTCTGAATCGGTCTATAGTCCGATACAGCTCCCATATAAATCGATCTCTCTGTTTTACTTTTTGAGCCCCCAAAGGGCGCAATTCTTCACAGGTCTCCAACATATAATTTAATTGTGGTCTAAACCGGATCATATCTTGATATCACTCTAATAGCAGAGCAAATCTTTTCTTATATCATTTTTTGCCTAAGAAGAGATGCCGGTAAAAGAACTGACTAATGCGCTCCATGGTGGAGGGTATATAAGATTCGGCCCGGCCGAACTTAGCACGCTTTTACTTGTTCCAAATTAATTGCGTAAGTTTTTCGAAAAAAAAAAAAAAAAAAACTTTTGGAAAATTTCATGTCAATTGGACAACAAGTGCGACCTGCACCTTGATAACAAGAATACATACAGGCAGATAGACGGATATAGCTAAATCGAATCAGGTTCTACCTAGGGTCTACCTTGTCTCCTTCTAACTGTTGCAAACTAGTGCCCAACGTTTTAATACCCTGTACCACAGTGGTGGTGTAGGGTATAAAGAGTGGTAGAGTATAAATTATAACTTAGTTGCCACAATTGGATTCTTAAGTTCCAGAAAGTCAAAAAAGAAAAGCTGGCTATTTTAAAACCATTTAGCTGACTTTTTGTATCAATGAACCCTTAAAATAAGTTTCACAAAAAAATCAATATTCATTGAAAATGATGCCATACTTGGTGGTTGTAAATCATTTAAATCATTACGTTTTTACCCGAATGTCCTTAAAATTAATCAATGCAAGTTCGTTTCATAAGTCTTTTGTTTTGTCTTTTGTTTTGCTTTATACTATTACACCTCAAGGGCAACAAAAGAAAAATGTTTTAATAAATTCCTTACAAGAGATGGATGGCAATAAAAGGATCATAATTAATGGCAAAAATATTCACACAGATTCATGCACATGCATACACAAAAGCACACACAGCTGTGTCATATTTGTAGCAAGAAGCAAGAAGACTTTTTATAAAACAAGCAAAAAGGCGTTAAGTTCGGCCGGGCCGAACTTTGGATACCCACCACCTTGGGTATATATGTGAACCACCTTTCATAAAAATTCGGTGAAAATTTCATACCTTATGCTCCATATCAGTTATATAGACATATCAAACGATTTAGACCAAATGCTTATAAGTACAAGTCATTGTTCAACCGAGAGATCGGTCTATATGGCAGCTATATCCAAATCTGGTTCGATCTTGAAGACCAACATCGAAGAGCCCAACACACCTCACTGTCCGAAATTTCGGAGACATCGGACAATAAATGCGCTTTTTATGGGCCCAAAACCTTAAATCAAGAGATCGGTCTATATGGCAGCTATATCCAAATCTGAACCGATCTGGGCCAAAATGACGAAAGATGTCGAAGGACCCAAGGCAACTCACTGACCCAAATTTCAGCAAAATCGGATGATAAATGCGGCTTTAATGGGCCTAAGACCCTAAATCGTAGGATCGGTTTATATGGCAGCTATATCCAAATCTGAACCGATCTGGGCCAAATTGACGGAGGATGTTGAAGGGCTTAACACAACTCACTGTCCTAAATTTCAGCAAAATCGGATAATAAATGTGGCTTTTATGGGCCTAAGACCCTAAATCTGATGATCGGCCTATACGGCAGCTATATCCAAATCTAAACCGATCTGGACCAAAATGACGAAGGAATGTGGCTTTAATGGGCCTAGGACCCTAAATCTGAGGATCGGCCTATATGGCTGCTATATCCAAATCTGGACCGATCTGGGCCAAAAAGACGAAAGATGTCGAAGGGCCTAATGCAACTCACTGTTTAAAATTTCAGCAAAATCGGATAATAAATGTGGCTTTTATGGGCCTAAGACCCTAAATCGGAGGATCGGTCTATATGGCAGCTATATCCAAAGCTAGACCGATCTGGGCCAAATTGACGGAGGATGTCGAAGGGCCTAACACAACTCACTGTCCTAAATTTCAGCAAAATCGGATAATTAATGTGGCTTTTATGGGCCTAAGTCCCTAAATCTGATGATCGGCCTATATGGCAGCTATATCCAAATCTGGACCGATCTGGGCCAAAAAGACGAAAGATGTCGAAGGGCTCAACACAACTCACTGTCCTAAATTTCAGCAAAATCAAATAATAAATGTGGCTTTTATGGGCCTAAGACCTTAAATCGGAGGATCGGTCTATATGGCAGCTATATCCAAATTTGGACCGATCTGGGCCAAATTGACGAAGGATGTTGAAGGGTCTAACACAACGCACTATCCCCAATTTCAGCAATATCGGATAATAAATGTGGCTTTTATGGGCCTAAGACCCTAAATCGGCGGATCGGTCTATATGGCAGCTATATCCAAATTTAGACCGATCTGAGCCAAATTGACGGAGGATATCGAAGGGCTTAACACAACTCACTGTCCTAAATTTCAGCAAAATCGGATAATAAATGTGGTCTTTATTGGCCTAAGACCCTAAATCGGAGGATCGGTCTATATGGCAGCTATATCCAAATTTAGACCGATCTGAGCCAAATTGACGGAGGATGTCGAAGGGCTCAACACAACTCACTGTCCCAAATTTCAGCAAAATCGAATAATAAATGTGGCTTTTATGGGCCTAAGACCTTAAATCGGAGGATCGGTCTATATGGCAGCTATATCCAAATCTTGACCGATCTGAGCGAAATTGACAAAGTATGTCGAAGGGCCCAAGGCAACTCACTGACCCAAATTTCAGCAATATCGGATAATAAATGTGGCTTTTATGGGCCTAAGACCCTAAATCGGCGGATCGGTCTATATGGCAGCTATATCCAAATTTAGACCGATCTGGGCCAAATTGACGGAGGATATCGAAGGGCTTAACACAACTCACTGTCCTAAATTTCAGCAAAATCGGATAATAAATGTGGCCTTTATTGGCCTAAGACCCTAAATCGGAGGATCGGTCTATATGGCAGCTATATCCAAATTTGGACCGATCTGGGCCAAATTGACGAAGGATGTCGAACGGCCTAACGCAACTCACTGTCCAAAATTTCAGCAAAATTGGATAATAAATGTGACTTTTATGGGCCTAAGACCCTAAATTGGAGGATCGGTCTATATGGCAGCTATATCCAAATTTGGACCGATCTGGGCCAAATTGACGAAGGATGTTGAAGCGTCTAACACAACGCACTATCCCCAATTTCAGCAATATCGGATAATAAATGTGGCTTTTATGGGCCTAAGACCCTAAATCGGCGGATCGGTCTATATGGCAGCTATATCCAAATTTAGACCGATCTGGGCCAAATTGACGGAGGATATCGAAGGGCTTAACACAACTTACTGTCCTAAATTTCAGCAAAATCGGATAATAAATGTGGTCTTTATTGGCCTAAGACCCTAAATCGGAGGATCGGTCTATATGGCAGCTATATCCAAATTTAAACCGATCTGGGTCAAATTGACGAAGGTTATCGAAGGGTTCAACGCAACTCACTGTGCCAAATTTCAGCAAAATCGGATAATAAATGTGGCTTTTATGGGCCTAAGACCCTAAATCGGAGGATCGGTCTATATGGCAGCTATATCCAAATTTAGACCGATCTGAGCCAAATTGACGAAGGATGTCGAAGGGTCTAACACAACGCACTATTTCAAATTTCAGCAATATCGGATAATAAATGTGGCTTTTATGGGCCTAAAACCCTAAATCGGAGGATCGGTCTATATGGCAGCTATATCCAAATTAAGAGCGATCTGGGCCAAATTGACGAAGGTTATCGAAGGGTTCAACGCAACTCACTGTGCCAAATTTCAGCAATATCGGATAATAAATGTGGCTTTTATGGGCCTAAGACCCTAAATCGGAGGATCGGTTTATATGGCAGCTATATCCAAATTTAGACCGATCTGGGCCAAAGTGTCGGAGGATATCGAAGGGCATAACAGAACTCACTGTCCTAAATTTCAGCAATATCGGATAATAAATGTGGCTTTTATGGGCCTAAGACCCTAAATCGGAGGATCGGTCTATATGGGGGCTATATCAAGATATAGTCCGATATAGCCCATCTTCGATCTTAACCTGCTTATGGCCAAAACAATAAGTCTGTGCAAAATTTCAGCTCAATATATCTATTTTTAAAGACTGTAGCGTGATTTCAACAGACAGACGGACAGACATGTCTAGATCGTCTTATATGTTTACGCTGATCGAGAATATATATACTTTATAGGGTCGGAAATGGATATTTCGATATGTTGCAAACGAAATGACAAAATGAATAGACCCCCATCCTTCGGTGGTGGGTATAAAAATCATCATCTCAATACACGAAAATATTTGCTACAATACGTGCAGCTTTTATAAATGGCATTTAATTAAACAAAAAATCTGCGCTGTATTAAATATGACACAATGTTCTGAATTCCTTGAGAATATTTATGTGATCACATTGCCTTGTTATATATACGCAAACATGATCTTGGACAAAGGATAACTTTTCATATTTGAGTTTTTGCGCCTTCTGTTTAGTTTTTTTCAGCTCTCTGTTCGTGAAGTATATTTTTGTAAGTTTTCCCTGAACAAAAGTATAACAACTGCCAATGATGATAAATATAGAGAAGAGACATTAACAGCACAAAAATAAAAGCACAGAAACTGAAGGAATTTCATTTTTTTCTGCTTATGATTGTGTGGAAATATTTGGTTTTTATGACTACAACTCCAATTGACCATATGTGGCATTATGACTTATAAAGGCAGAGGCAATTATGTTTGGTTTCATTTGCAGACATGGCCTGCTGAGGCTGCATTTGGAAATCATTGACTTAACTTGAGCCATTATTATATGAAAGCTCTTAAAAATAGGCTTTTATGTAGTTTCGTTTCGTTACGTTCTGTGCTGTTGTGTTAATATATTTATGACATAAAGTGCGCGGCTTCGATTGTTTTTTTTTTTATTGGATCTTAAAAGCCTTGTGATGTGTGTGTGTGTGTGTGTTTAATTAACCCTTTTTAAATTGGCCATAATTATCACAAGACATAGATGGACAGACATGGCCACAGCACTGGGAATGGGTAGACAATTAACGATGTCTTGGCAAGGAGATTTTTAGCTTGAGCAAAAATAAAAAAAATCATACAAAGATGACATGTTTTTGAGTAGTATCTGTCTTTTTGTTGCTGAAATTATGATATTTTTATAAAAATATTTTAACAAAGCCTTAATAAAGTATTTGTTGGGTTTGTCTTGCCTTTGTTAAGGCTTTTGGGATTTTTTTTTTATTTTTTTGTCATGTTTATTATAGGCCGATCATTGTCAATTTTAAATTGGTAAATGTGCTCATTGTAAACGATATGATTTAATGGAAGGTAAATATTAACGTAATTATATCATTATTAAATAGCTAAGAGGTATTTACGATGAAAAATATTTTAAGGTTTTACTAAATAAAACCAACCTATAAATTCCCTATTGTTAACTGCATTATTGAAAATCAGAAAGTTATACCCGAGGATGGGTATAAAAATGTTGTAAATTTTGTCACCAATCCAAACCATGCATCAACAAGTAAAAATGCGTTAAATTCGGCCGGGCCGAACTTTGGATACCCACCACCTCGGGTATATATGTAAACCATCTTTCATCAAAATTCGGTGAAAATTTCATACCTTATACTCATATACCTCATACCGATCTGAACTATATACGACACGGATGTCGAAAGCCGAACATAAGTCACTGTATCAAATTTCAGTGAAATCGGATTATACATAAGCCTTTTATGGGGCCAAGACTTTAAATCGAGATATCGGTCTACATGGCAGCTATATCCAAATCTGGACCGATTTGAGCCAAGATGTCGAAGAGCCTAACACAATGCAGTGTCCCAAATTTCGGCGAAATCGGACAATAAATGCCTCTTTTATGGGCCCTAAACCTTAAATCCAGAGATCGGTCTATACAGCAGCTATATGCAAATCTGGACCGATCTGGGCAAAATTAAAAAAGGACGTCGAAGAGCCTAACCAAACTCACTGTGTCGAATTTCAGCGACATCGGACAATAAATGCGTCTTTTATGGCCCCAAAACCTAAACCCTAGATATCGGTCTATATGGCAGCTATATCCAAATCTGGACCGATCTGTGCGATATTGCAGAAGTATGTCAAGGGGCTTAACTTAACTCACTGTTCCAAATTTCGGCGACATCGGACAATAAATGAGCATTTTATGGGCCCAAAACCATAAATCAAGAAATCGGTCTATATGGCAGCTATATCCAAATCTAAACCGATCTGGACCAAATTGAAGAAATATGTCAAAGGGCCTAACACAACTCACTGTCCCAAATTTCATCAAAATCGGATAATAAATGTGGCTTTTATGGGCCTTACACCATAAATCGGAGGATCGATCTATATGGCAGCTATATCCAAATCTGAACCGATCTGAGCCGTATTGACGGAGGATGTCGAAGGGCTTAACACAACTCACTGTCCCGAATTTCAGCAAAATCGGATAATAAATGTGGCTTTTATGGGCCTAAGACCCTAAATCGGAGGATCGGTCTATATGGCAGCTATATCCAAATCTGAACCGATCTGAGCCAAATAGACGGAGTCTGTCGAAGGGCCTAAGACAACTCACTGTCCCGAATTTCAGCAAAATCGGATAATAAATGTGGCTTTTATGGGCCTAAGACCCTAAATCGGAGGATCCGTCTATATGGCAGCTGTATCTAAATCTGGACCGATCTAAGCCAAATTGACGGAGGATGTAAAGGGGCCTAACACAAGTCACTGTCCCGGATCGGTCTATATGGGGGCTATATCAAGATATTGTCCGATATAGCCCATCTTCGAACTTAACCTGCTTATGGACAAAAAAAAAATCTGTGCAAAATTTCAGCTCGATATCTCTATTTTTGAAGACTGTAGCGTGATTTTAACAGACAGACGGACAGACGGACGGACATGTTTAGATCGTCTTAGATGTTTACGCTGATCAAGAATATATATACTTTATAGGGTCGGAAATGGATATTTCGATGTGTTGCAAACGGAATGACAAAATGAATATACCCCCATCCGTCGGTGGTGGGTATAAAAATAAAACTTTGGTATCCAAATTTCGGATGAGATATCTAGGGGGGCAGCCCCAACCCCAAAACCTACCAAATATATACATATATATAGACCAATCAAGACAAAATGGGACTCAAATGAAAGGTATTTAAGAGTAGAAAACATATCTGCTATCCAATTGTCGGACTAAGTATTTGGGGGAGCACCCCAACCCCAAACACACCCCTAAATCGGACATTATTACCGACCTTGGGTATTTGCGAGTAGAATACGAATTTGGTATCCAAATGTGGGACCAATTTTTTTGTGGGGTGCACCTCTATCGTAAAATACCCCCCAAACAGGACTTATTTACTGATCATGCCAAAATGGCGCTCAAATGAAAGGTATTTATTAAATGTGAGACTAAGTCTATGGGGGCTGTCCCTCCAAAAAGAACCCCCAAAGAGGACAAATTTACTACAATAGCAATATGGGGCTCAAATGAAAGGAAAAATAAAGCACAAATCTGATATAAATATTTGGGAAAAAGTGTGTATGGAGCCACCCCACCCCCATAACGCCACCCATATAGGACATATTTGCTAACCATTCCAATATGGGGCTGTAATAAGAAGTATTCTAGAATAGAACACCAATCTGATATTTATTTTCAGGGCCAACTCAATGAACGGTCGCTTCATCCCCCAAAACACCCCTAAACCGGCCATGTTTGCCGACTATGGAAATGAAAGGAATTTGGGATTAGACCACGAATCTGATATCAACACTCGGCACCAACTCCCTAGGGGACGTCCCACCCTCATAGCAACGCCTAAATAGGACGTATTTGCTCACCACGACACCCCTTTGGGTTCTTAAAGGGAATGGGTCTCGATATTGATATTTTTTAGGGCCCATACCCTAAACCGGACATATTTGCTGAATTTTGCAATAAGGGGTTTAAATGAATGTACTTTGAGATTAGAAAACGAATTTGATATCCAATTTTGAGGCCAATGGTAATATGGGGTTGAAATAAATGATATATGAGAGTAGAGCACGATGCTGATATATCTTCAGGGCTAAGTGTTTGGGGGACTACCCTACTCCCCAAAATACCCCCCAATCGGGCATATTTATCACGTCAATGTGGGGCTCAAATGGAAGGTATTGGGGGACTACTCCTTCCCTAAAACACCCCACAAACAACAATTATTTACTGACCATCGCAATATGGGGGTCAAATAAAGGTATTTGGGAGTAGAATACGAATCTGATATCGAAATGTGGGACCATGTGTTTGAAGCACCGCCCCTTTCTCAAAACACCCACAAAGAGTAAAAATTTTGGGGTCAAATGTTAAAAGCTACATTTATTATCCGATATTGCTGAAATTCGGGACAGTGAGTTGTCTTAGGCCCTTCGACATCCTCCATCAATTTGGCTCAGATCGGTTCAGATTTGGATATAGCTGCCATATAGACCGATCCTCCGATTTAGGGTCTAAGGCCCATAAAAGCCACATTTATTACCCGATTTCGCTGAAATTTGGGACAGTGTGTTGCCTTAGGCCCTTCGACATCCTTCGTTAATTTGGCCGAGATCGGTTCAGAGTTGGATATAGCTGCCATATAGACCGATCCTCCGATTTGGGGTCTTAGGCCCATAAAAGCCACATTTATTTTTCGATTTCGCTGAAATTTGGTACAGTGAGTTGTGCTAGGCCCTTCAACCTTCTCCGTCAATATGGCTCAGATCGGTTCAGACCGATTCTCCAATTCAGGGTCTTAGGCCCATAAAAGCCTCATTTATTATCCGATTTTGCGAAAATTTATGACAGTGAGTTGTATTAGGCCCTTCAATATCCTCCGTCAATTTGGCTCATCGGAGTCCATTCGGTCCAGATTTGGATGTAGCTGCCATATAGACCGATCTCTCGGTTTAGCTCGGTTTAGTCGCAAAATTTTATCCGATTGGAATGAAATTTTGCACAACGTATTTTGTTATGATATCCAACAATTGTGCCATGTATGGTTTAAATCAGTCCATAACCTGATATAGCTGCCATATAAACCGATCTTGGGTCTTGACTTCTTGAGCCTCTAGAGTGCGCAATTCTTATCCGATTTGAATGAAATTGTGCACGACGTGTTTTGTTATGATATCCAACAATTGTGCCAAGTGTGGTTCAAATCGGTTCATAACCTGATATAGCTGTCATATATACAGATCTGGGGAATTGACTTCTTGAACTTCTAGAGGGCGCAATTCCTATCCGATTTGGTTGAGAATTTTCATGACGAATTTTGTTCTTACTTTCAACAACTGTGTCAAATAAAGTTCAAATCGGTTCATAACCTGATATAGCTGGCATATAAACCGATCTGGGATCTTGACTTCTTGAGCCTCTAGAGGTCGCAGTTATTATCCGATTTGCCTGAAATTTTGGACGACGGATTTCTCATGACCATCAACATATGTGTTTATTACGGTCTGAATCGGTCTATAGCCCGATACAGCTCCCATATAAATCGATCTCTCTATTTTACTTTCTTATGCGAATTGGCTGACATTTAACACAGGTCTCCAACACATAATTTAATTGTGGTCCAAACCGGACCCTATCTTGATATCGCTCTAATAGCAGACCAAATCTTTTCTTATATCCTTTTTTGCGTAAGAAGAGATGCCGGGAAAAGAACTCGTTTAATTTAATACCCTCCACCATAGGATGAAATTAAGTATTAATTACGTGATTCTGTTTGTAACTCCTCGAAATATGCGTCTGAAACCCCATAAAGTATATATATTCCTGATCGTCATGTCATTTTAAGTCGATCTAGCCATGTCCGACCGTCTGTCCGTCTGTCTGTCCGTCCGTCCGTCCGTCTGTCTGTCTGTCGAAAGCACGCTTACTTTCGAAGGAATAAAACTAGCCGTTTGAATTTTTGCAAATAAATAATAATAACAAATATTTTTTATTAGTGTAGGTTGGTTGGTATTGTAAATGGTTCAAATCGGTCCACGTTTTGATATAACTGCCATATAACCCGATCTTGGGTCTCGACTTCTTGAGCCTCTAGAGGGCGCAATTCTCATCCGATTTGGCTGAAATTTTGCATGAGTTGCTTTGTTATGACTTTCAATAACTGTGCGGAGTATGGCGTAAATCGATAAATAACCTGATATAGCTGCCATATAAACCGATCTGGGATCTTGAATTTTTGAGCCTCTAAAGGGCGCAATTCTCATCCGATTTGGATTAAATTTTGTACAACGGCTTCTCTCATGATCTTCAACACACGTGTCATATATGGTCTGAATGGATCAATAGCTTAATACAGCTCCCATATAAATCTATCTCCCGATTTTGCTTCTTGAGCCCCTACAAGGCGCAATTCTTATCTGAATGAACTGAAATATTACACAACGAATTCTACAATGTTCCGCATTCATTTATGGTTCAAATCGGACTATAATTTTATATAGCTCCAATAGCATAACAGTTCTTATTCTATATTCTTTGTCTAAAAACAGATACCGCGCATAGAACTCGACAAATGCGATGCACGGTGAAGGGTATATAAGATTCGGCCCGGCCGAACTTAGCACGCTCTTACTTGTTATACCCACCACAGACGGATGGGGGTATATTCATTTTGTCATTCCGTTTGCAACACATCGAAATATCCATTTCTGACCCTATAAAAGCCACATTTATTATCCGATTTTGCTGAAATTTGGGACAGTGAGTGAGCCTTAGGCCCTTTGACATCTTTCTTCTATTTGGCCCAGATCGGTCCAGATTTGGATATAGCTGACATTTAGACCGATCTCTCGATTTAAGGTTTTGGACCCATAAAAAGCGCATTTATTGTCCGATGTCGCCTAAATTTGGGACAGTGAGTTGTCTTGGGCCATTCGATATTTGTCTTCAGTTTGCCTCACATCGGTCCAGATTTGGATATTGCTGCCATATATACCGATCTCTCGATTGAACAATGACTTGTACTTATAAGCATTTGGTCTAAATCGGATGATATGTCTATATAGCTGCTAGGGGGCATAAGGTATGCATTTTTCACTGGATTTTGACGAAAGGTGGTTCAGATATATACCCGAGGTGGTTGGTATACAAAGTTCAACCCGGCCGAACTTAACGCCTTTTTACTTGTTTTGTCCATAAGCAGCTTAAGTTCGAAGATGGGCTATATGGGACTGTATCTTGATACAGCCCCCATATAGACCGATCCGCCGATTTAGGGTCTTAGGCCTACAAAACCCACATATATTGTCAGATTTTGCTGAAATTCGGGACAGTGAATTGTGTTAGAACCATCGACATCCCTCGCCAATTTGGCCCAAATCGGTCCAAATTTAGATATAGCTGCCATATAGACCGGTATCAAGGTTTTAGGTTTTGAGGCGTTAAAAGACACATTTATTATCCGATGTCGCTGAAATTTGGGACAGTGAATTGTGTTAGGCCTATCGACATCTTTCTTCAATTTGGCCCAGAATTGTTCAGATTTAGATATAGCTGCCATATAGACCGATTTCTTGATTTATGGTTTTGGGCCCATAAAATGCTAATTTATTGTCCGATGTCGCCGAAATTTGGGACAGTGAGTTAAGTTAAGCCCCTTGACATACTTCTGCAATATCGCACAGATCGGTCTAGATTTGGATATAGCTGCCATATAGACCGATATCTAGGTTTTACGTTTTGGGGCCATAAAAGACGCATTTATTGTCCGATGTCGCTGAAATTTGACACAGTGAGTTTGGTTAGGCTCTTCGACGTCCTTCTTCAATTTTGCCCAGATCGGTCCAGATTTGCATATAGCTGCCATATGGACCGATCTCTCGATTTAAGGTTTAGGTTCCATAAAAGAGGCATTTATTGTTCGATTTCGCCGAAATTTGGGACAGTGCTTTGTGTTAGGCTTTTCGAGATGTTTATTCAACTTGGCTCAAATCGGTATAGATTTGCATATAGCTGCCATGTAGACCGATATCTCAATTTAAAATCTTGGCCCCATAAAAGGCGCATTTATAATCCGATAGTTCAGATCGGTATGAGGTATATGAGTATAAGGTATGAAATTTTCACCGAATTTTGATGAAAGTTGGTTTACATATATACCCGAGGTGGTGGGTATCCAAAGTTCGGCCCGGCCGAACTTAACGCCTTTTTACTTGTTTTTAATTCGTAAAGGAAAAAATCATCCAGAGAACCACAAGAATTTAATCTATTGCGGAGGGTAAATAAGATTGTAAAAGCCGAATTTACTGAGCTTTTATTGTCGTATTTTAACTATGCCTTTCCATTAATACTTCCCTTGGGAATGCAACAGCAGTATTTCTTTGTAATTTCCCATGATGGAAACATACCCACCTCGTTTGCTATCTGATGCATTACATTATTTCCCAATTATCATCGTTTAGTTCAGGTTGTTATAATTTTTTTTTTTTAATTTTTTTCCCGATACCTTCTTGCTTTACTTCGTCATTTTTCTTCACAAAGCGAATCTTTATTCGCATTCATTTCAAGTCGTTATCGGACATTCATCAACAAATGACCATAAAAGGTACGACTCGAAAATATTTTTCTTTTGTCTGATTGTTATTTGATAAGAAAATGAAAATTAAATTGCAGACTCTGGAGAGCAATATTTAAAAAAAATCTTTTTTTTTTCATAAACCAAATATATTTGTGATCTCGCAACTTATGAGAATTTTTAATACAAATTGATAAAATATTTTATTCACACTTCATTGGGTAATGTATGATATTAAACGATCATATTTTAAAGAGCAGGGTTTGTTGCTTAAGACTTTTGTTTAAAGTGACGAGCCAGGTAAGTAAACCCTTCCCAGTACAGCAAAATATAAAGCTTTTAGAATGAAAGACAAGTTAAAGCGTGCTAATCTTCGAACTTAACCTGCTTATGCACAAACAAAGAATCTGTGCAAAATTTCAGCTCAATATTTCTATTTTTAAAGACTGTAGCGTGATTTCAACAGACAGACGGACAGACGGACGGACATGGCTAGATCGTCTTAGATTTTTACGCTGATCAAGAATATATATACTTTATAGGGTCGGAAATGGATATTTCGATGTGTTGACCCTAAATCGACGGATCGGTCTATATGGGGGCTACATCAAGATATAGGACGATATAGCCCATCTTCGAACCTAACCTGCTTATGGACAAAACAAGAATCTGTGCAAAGCTTCAGCTCAATATCTCTATTTTTATACCCACCACCGAAGGATGGGAGTATATTCATTTTGTCATTCCGTTTGCAACACATCGAAATATCCATTTCCGACCCTATAAAGTATATATATTCTTGATCAGCGTAAAAATCTAAGACGATTTAGACATGTCCGTCCGTCTGTCCGTCTGTCTGTTGAAATCACGCTACAGTCTTTAAAAATAGAAATATTGAGCTGAAATTTTGCACAGATTCTTTTTTGCCCATAAGCAGGTTAAGTTCGAAGATGGGCTATATCGGACTATATTTTGATATAGCCCCCATATAGACCGATCCGCCGATTTAGGGTCTTAGGCCCATAAAAGCCACATATATTATCCGATTTTGTTGAAATTTGGGACAGTGAGTTGTGTTAGGCCCTTCGACATTCTTCGTCAATTTGGCTCAGATCGGTACAGATTTGGATATAGCTGCCATATAGACCGATCCTCCGATTTAGGGTCTTAAACCCATAAAAGCCACATATATTATCCGATTTTGCTGAAATTTAGGACAGGGAGTTATGTTAGGCCCTTCGACTTCCTTCGTTAATTTTGCCTAGATGTGTCCAGATTTGGATATAGCTGCCATATACACCGATCTCTCGGTTTTAGGTTTTGGGGCCACATTTATTATCCGATTTCGCTGAAATTTGGGACTGTGAGTTGTGTTAAGCCCATCGACATTCATCGTTAATTTGACTCAGATCGGTCCAGATTTGGATATAGCTGCCATATGGACCGATCCTCCAATTTATGGTGTTAGGCCCATAAAAGGCACATATATTGTCCGATTTTGCTGAAATTTGGGACAGTGAGTTGTGTTAGGCCCTTCGACATTCTTCGTCAATTTGGCTCAGATCGGTACAGATTTGGATATAGCTGCCATATAGACCGATCCTCCGATTTAGGGTCTTAAACCCATAAAAGCCACATATATTATCCGATTTTGCTGAAATTTAGGACAGGGAGTTATGTTAGGCCCTTCGACTTCCTTCGTTAATTTTGCCTAGATGTGTCCAGATTTGGATATAGCTGCCATATACACCGATCTCTCGGTTTTAGGTTTTGGGGCCACATTTATTATCCGATTTCGCTGAAATTTGGGACTGTGAGTTGTGTTAAGCCCATCGACATTCATCGTTAATTTGACTCAGATCGGTCCAGATTTGGATATAGCTGCCATATGGACCGATCCTCCAATTTATGGTGTTAGGCCCATAAAAGGCACATATATTGTCCGATTTTGCTGAAATTTGGGACAGTGAGTTGTGTTAGGCCCTTCGACATTCTTCGTCAATTTGGCTCAGATCGGTACAGATTTGGATATAGCTGCCATATAGACCGATCCTCCGATTTAGGGTCTTAAACCCATAAAAGCCACATATATTATCCGATTTTGCTGAAATTTAGGACAGGGAGTTATGTTAGGCCCTTCGACTTCCTTCGTTAATTTTGCCTAGATGTGTCCAGATTTGGATATAGCTGCCATATACACCGATCTCTCGGTTTTAGGTTTTGGGGCCACATTTATTATCCGATTTCGCTGAAATTTGGGACTGTGAGTTGTGTTAAGCCCATCGACATTCATCGTTAATTTGACTCAGATCGGTTCAGATTTGGATATAGCTGCCATATAGATCGATCCTCCGATTTATGGTGTAAGGCCCATAAAAGCCACATTTATTATCCGATTTTGCTGAAATTCGGGACAGTGAGTTGTCTTAGGCCCTTCGACAGACTCCGTCTATTTGGCTCAGATCGGTTCAGATTTGGATATAGCTGCCATATAGACCGATCCTCCGATTTAGGGTCTTAGGCCCATAAAAGGCACATATATTGTCCGATTTTGCTGAAATTCGGGACAGTGAGTTGCGTTAAGCCCTTCGACATCCTCCGTCAATACGGCTCAGATCGGTTCAGATTTGGATATAGCTGCCATATAGATCGATCCTCCGATTTATGGTGTAAGGCCCATAAAAGCCACATTCATTATCCGATTTTGCTGAAATTTGGGACAGTGAGTTGTGTTAGGCCCTTTGACATATTTCTTTAATTTGGTCCAGATCGGTTTAGATTTGGATATAGCTGTCATATAGACCGATTTCCTGATTTAAGGTTTTGGGCCCATAAAATGCTCATTTATTGCCCGATGTCGCTGAAATTCGGAACAGTGAGTTAAATTAAGCCCCTAGACATACTTTTGCAATATCGCACAGATCGGTCCAGATTTGGTTATAGCTGCCATATAGACCGATATCTAGGTTTTAGGTTTTGGGGCCATAAAAGACGCATTTATTGTCTGATGTCGCTGAAATTTGAGACAGTGGATTTAGTTAGGCTCTTCGAAGTCCTTCTTCAATTTTGCCCAAATCGGTCTAGATTTGAATATAGCTGCCATATAGACCGATTTCTCGATTTAAGCTTTTGGGCCCATAAAAGAGGCATTTATTGTCCGATTTCGCTTAAATTTGGGACAGTGCTTTAAGTTAGGCTCTTCGACATTTTTATGCAACTTGGCCCAAATTGGTCCAGATTTGGATATAGCTGCCATGTAAACCGATATCGCGATTTAAAGTCTTGGCCCCATTAAATTCGCATTTATAATCCGATATTACTGAAATTTGACAAAGTCTTATGTTAGGCTTTTCGACATCCGTGTCGTATATGGTTCAGATCGGTTTATTTTTATACTCTCCACCATAAGATGGGGGGTATACTAATTTCGTCATTCTGATGTAACTACTCGAAATATTCGTCTTAGACCACATAATCTATATATATTCTTGATCGTCGTGAAATTTTATGTCGATCTAGCCATGTCCGTCCGTCTGTCCGTCCGTCCGTCCGTCTGTCTGTCGAAAGCACGCTAACTTCCGAAGGAGTAAAGCTAGCCGCTTGCCGGTCTATAGCCCGATACAGCTCCCATATAAATCGATCTCTCTATTTTACTTCTTGAGCCCACAAAGAGCGCAATTCTTATTCGAATTGGCTGACATTTTACACAGGTCTCCAACATTTAATTGTGGTCCAAACCGGACCATATCTGATATGGGACATAAGTTATGAATTTTTCACCGAATTTCGTTGAAAGGCGGTTTACATATATACCCGGGTATCCAAAGTTCGGCCCGGACAAACTTAATGCCTTTTTACTTGTTTTTTTTTTTTTTTTTTTTTTTGTTATTCAACTTCATTTGTAACTTTTTGGCAAACAACAAAATCACGCACGATTATCAGCGAAACAATCGATTTGTGTATGTTTTTTAAGTGTAAATTGATATCATGAAGGCAATGGAGCTGCTGTTGTTTCAGTTTGCTGATATTTTTTGGGAGGCCATTATTTATTGTGCTTAAATATACGAACCACAAGCATGTAACATGCGGAGACCATCGCAAACCTTGCACATTCTGTCTACATTGAAAATAAACCAACCTGCCGTTCCTTACCAAAAACCTTCCTCTACGACTTCCTCTAAGGGAATTTTGCTGCGGCCAAGAAAAAACCAAAACATTGCTACCATTGGTCGCCTTTAAATGCAATGTCATCCTTTCTTGGATATTAGGCTCAACAACTAAGTCACAAAGGGTGCATGATTCTCTTTCTGAACATTTCGATTTTTCGTTTTAGATCAGCAATAAGTGTCTGCTCGAATTTCTTGTACATGATATTTAAAGGTCGTGCGTGAAGTATAACACAATTCCAAAAACTACAACAAAGCAGAAAAAAAACCTAAAATTTTAAACTTATGCAGAACAACTTTAAACAGAAGTGTGACCCAATGTTTATTCGTTTGGGTTATTATACCCACCACCGAAGGATGGGGGTATTTTTATTTTGTCATTCCGTTTACAACACATCGAAATATCCATTTGCGACCCATAAAGTATATATATTCTTGATCAGCGTAAAAATCTAAGACGATCTAGACATGTCCGTCCGTCTGTCCGTCTGTCTGTTGAAATCACGCTACAGTCATCAAAAATAAAGATATTGAGCTCTAACTTTTCACAGAGTCTTTTTTTTTTGTCCATAAGCAGGTTAAGTTTGAAGATGGGCTATATCGGACTATATATAGCCCTCATATAGACCGATCGGCCGATTTAGGGTATTAGGCCCATAAAAGCCACCTTATTATATTATCCGATTTTGCTGAAATTTAAGACAGTGAGTTATGTAAGGCCCTTCGACATCTGGCGTCAATTTGGCCCAGATCGGTTCAGATTTGGATATAGCTGCCATATAGACCGATCCGCCGATTTAGGGTCTTAGACCTATAAAAACTACATTTATTATCCAATTTCACTGAAATTTGGGACAGTGAGTTGTGTAAGGCCCTTCGACATCCTCCGTCAATTTGGCTCAGATCGCTCCAGATTTGGATATAGCTGCCATATAGACCGATCCGCCGATTTAGGGTCTTAAACCTATAAAAACCACATTTATTATCCGATTTTGCTGAAATTTGGGACAGTGAGTTGTGTTACACCCTTCTACATCCTACGTCAATTTGGCCCAGATCGGTTCAGATTTGGATATAGCTGCCATATAGACCGATCCGCCGAATTAGGGTCTTAGGCCAATAAAAGCCACATTTTTTATCAGATTTTGCTAAAAATTTGGGACAGTGAGTTGTGTTAGGCCCTTCGGCATCCTTTGTCAATTTGGCTCAGATCGGTCTAGATTTTGATATAGCTGCCATATAGACCGATCCTCCCATTAAGGGTCTGAGGCCCATAAAAAGCGCATTTATTGTCCGATGTCGCCGAAATTGGGACATTGGGTTAGGTTAAACTTCTTGACATAGTTCTGCATTATGGCACTGATTTGTCAAGATTTGGATATAGCTGCCATAGACCGATCTCTCGGTTTAAGGTTTTGGGCCCTTAAAAGGCGCATTTATCGTGCGATGTCGCTGAAATTTGACACAGTGACTTATGTGAGGCTTTTCGACATCCATATTGTATATGGTTCAGGTTTATTTTTAGATATAGCTAAAAGGACCAACATTTTTTTATACATAATTGAACAATGACTTGTACTTATTAGTATGTGGTCCAAATCGGATCATATTTCGATATAACTGCTATGGGACATAAGGCATGCAATTTTCGCTGGATTTTGATGAATGATGATGATGATATAGCTGTCATTTAAACCTATCTTGGGTCTTGACTTCTTGAGCCTCTAGAGGGCGCATTTCTTATCTGATTTGCTTGAAATTTTGAACGACGGATCCTCTCATGACCATCAATATACGTGTTTATTATGGTCTGCATCGGTCTATGGCCTAATACAGCTCCCATGTAAGTTGATCTCTCTATTTTACTTCTTGAGCCCCCAAAGGGCGCAATTCTTATTCGAATTGGCTGACATTTTACACAGGTCCAAACCGGACCATATCTTGATATCGCTCTGATAGCAGGGCAAATCTTTTCTTATATCCTTTTTTGCCTAAGAAGAGATGCCGGGAAACGAACTTGACAAATGCGATCCATGGTGGAGGGTATATAAGATTCGGCCCGGCCGAACTTAGCACGTTTTTACTTGTTTTTATTGTATTTACCCTGATTGTATTCAACTTAAATGTTTTGTATTTTATACCCACACGTCACAGAAACCGAGCAATATCATCGACCTAGTTCCGCCTCTCCAGCCACCCAATGACAATGTCTGTAAAGATCTCAAAGAAAACAAGTAATAAAGCGTTAAGTTCGGCCGGGCCGAACTTTGGATACACACCACCTTGGGTATATATGTAATCCACCTTTCGTCAAAACCCGGTGAAACATTGGATAACTTATGCACCCAAATTCGGCACGGACATTGAGTGGTCTATAAAATATAAGTCACTGTTCAATTTGTAGAACAAAATATTGGTCTTTTTGGCAATCTTATCCATATATAAATCGATCTGAACCGTATAGGACACGGATGTTGAAAATCCTAACATAAGTCACTGCGTCAATTTTACATGAAATCGGATAATAAATGCGCTTTTTATAGGGCCAAGATTTTAAATCGAAAGGTAGTTCTATATGGCACCTATAACCAAATCTGACCCGATCTGAACCAAATTAAACAAGCATACAATAAACACCCTATTTTACTATAACTTTACTACTATATCAGTAGTTAGTCTTAATAGGGGCTGGTCTCGATCATATTTTATTCAGGTTTTCAGGCATACATTTACTTTTTATAGGATTAAGACCCTTAATAGGAAGATCGGTCTATATGACAGCAATATCTATGTAGTCTGATCTGACTCATTTGTGGATCGGGAGGATAAAACAACTCACTATTTCAAATTTCAACGAAATCGGGTAATAAATGAAGCTTATATGAGCTTCACACCCTTAATCGGCATATCGGTATATATGACAGCTACATCTAAATACATTTCGATCTTTGCCATATTTAGGTCGTATGGTGTGCGGCTTAAAACAACTCACTGATTAAAATTTTAGCGAAATTATGTACCAAATGCAGCTTTCATGGGTTTCAGACCCTTAAATTGCAGATCGGTCTATATGGCAACTATATCTACATATTGTTCGATGTGACACACATTTGGGGCGGATGTCGGAAATCGGATAACAAGTAAAACTTTTATGGGCTTCAGACCCTTTATGAGCAGAGCGGTCAATGTGGCAGCTATGTCTAAGTATAGCCCGATCTGAACCATATTTGGGTCGAATGTCGGGAGGCTTAAAACAACTCACTTTTTTAAATTTCGGCGCAATCGGGTAAAAAATGAACCATTTATGGGCATAAGACTCTTTATCGGCAGATCGGTCTATATAGCGGCCTTATCTAAATATCATCCGATTGGGCCCGTTCAAGAACCTAACCAGAGTGCATCAAAAAGACGTATTTGCGCAAAATTTCAGCTCAATATTTCAACTTTTGAAAGCTGTAGAGTGATAACAACAGACCGACGGACAGACACACCGACATCGGGCGGAAATTGATATTTTGGTATGTTGCAAACGGATTGATTAAATGAATATACCCCTTATCCTTTGGTGGTGGGTATTAAAAATTAGACTCTTAGCGTTGTTATGCTCACCACCGAAAAATGGGGGCATATTCATTTTGTCATTCCGTTTGCACCACATCGAAATATCCGTTTCCGATCCTATAAAGTATATATACTCTTGATCAGCGTAAAAATCGAAGACGATCTAGCCTTGTCCGACCGTCGGTCTGTTGAAATCACGCTACAGTCTTTAAAAATTGAGATATTGAGCTGAAATATCTCAGATTTTTTCTTTGTCCATAAGTTCGAAGATTGGCTATATCGGACTATATGTTGATATAGCCCCTATATAGACCGATCCTCCGATTTAGGGTCTTAGGTCCATAAAAGCCACACTTATTATTCGATTTGGCTGAAATTCGGGACAGTGCGTTGTGTAAGGCCATTTAATATCCTTCTCCAGTTCGGCCTAGATCGGTCCAGATTTGGATATAGCTGTTATACAGGCCGATCTCTCGATTTAAGGTCTTGGGCCCAAAACCATAAATCAAGAAATCGGTCTATATGACAGCTATATCCAAATCTGAATCGATCTAGATCAAATTAACGAAGGATGTCGAAGTGCCTAACACAACTCACTATCCCAAATTTCAGCAAAATCGGACAATATATGTGCCTTTTATGGGCCTAACACCATAAATTGGAGGATCGGTCCATATGGCAGCTATATCCAAATCTGGACCGATCTGAGTCAAATTAACGATGAATGTCGATGGGCTTAACACAACTCACAGTCCCAAATTTCAGCGAAATCGGATAATAAATGTGTCTTTTGTGGGCCTAAAACCCTTAACCGGAGGATCGGTCTATATGGCAGCTATATCCAAATCTGAACCGATCTGGACCAATTTAACGAAGGAAGTCGAAGGGCCTAAGACAACTCACTGTCCCAAATTTCAGCGAAATCGGATAATAAATGTGGCTTTTATGGGCCTAAGACCCTAAATCGGAATATCGATCTATATGGCAGCTATATCCAAATCTGGACCGATCTAGGCAAAATTAACGAAGGAAGTCGAAGGGCCTAACATAACTCCCTGTCCCAAATTTCAGTGAAATCGGATAATATATGTGGCTTTTATGGGCTTAAGACCCTAAATCGGAGGATTGGTCTATATGGCAGCTATATCCAAATCTGGACCGATGTGAGCCAAATTGACAAAGGATGTCGAAGGGCCTAACACAACTCACTGTCCCAAATTTCAACAAAATCGGATAATAAATGTGGTTTTTATGGGTCTAAGACCCTAAATCGGCGGATCGGCCCATCTTCGAACTTAACCTGCTTATGGACAAAAAAAAAGAATCTGTGCAAAATTTCAGCTCAATATCTCTATTTTTAAAGACTGTAGCGTGATTTCAACAGACAGACGGACAGACGGACGGACATGGCTAGATCGTCTTAGATTTCTACGCTGATCCAGAATATATATACTTTATAGGGTCGGAAATGGATATTTCGATGTGTTGCAAACGGAATGACAAAATGAATATACCCCCATCCTTCGGTGGTGGGTATAATTAAAAGAAATAGTTTCAAAAATTAATTTGTTTCTTAAGCATTTTGTTTTTCGCTATCGACTTCTACAGTTGTCTTTATATTCCATTTATAAATGGTTATCTGTCTTTGGCAACCGAACTAAAGCATGAAATCTCTAATTTTACAAACACAGAAAACCAATCGAATGCCAGCAACAAACACAACACACAAAAAACACTTATTGACAAAACCATAAATGTCGGACAATAAGCAAAAATGTCATTTATCATGTTCCTATCACGATCATTGTCAACATAACTATCAACTGAAGAGACCAAAATCAAAATCAAAAATAATGCCAAGCAACTGGCTGTTATCAAGTCGCATCATTTAAGTCCTTTTCTTTGGCTGTGCCTTTACCTTGGTCTCCCCACCCCTCCCCACCTCTCCCGTCCTATGATTTTTACTGTGTCTGACAACAAAAAATTAAATCGAATGAATGTGATCTAAAAAAACTTGACAAATACGGAGATACAAACAAACACAACATGGCAGGGTATTGCAAACAAACAGACGGACGTACAGACAGTTTATGATCTAGGGACAGACACACAGACATATCGAAGCAAGGGCTTATGTGATTTCAGTAAATAAAATAAGTTGGCAAATAATCAGGAAAAAAACTGCATTGCCATTTTTTCAATTTACTATGATTCCTGGTACATGGTGCTGTAACGATGCAACAAGTGCCATTCATACACCTGGTTTCGAAGTTTTTGTCTGTTTTTTTTTTTATTTTTATCTCAAAGCTTGTTTATTGTACAAAGACGTTCTTGTAGTGGGTGTGCATGTTTAGTGTGTATGGCAACATATCAAGGCAAGTGTTTAAATAAGCAACCACATCACAACAACGAGGTTATATATCACACAACACAGCAAACTTTTGTTGGCACTAGCAATAAAGAAAATTTTATTCCATTTGAAACAAAATATCATTGTAGATGGAAGAAGATTGGTCAGCTTTCAGATATCTTATATATAACAAGTAAAAAGGCGTTAAGTTCGGCCGGGCCGAACTTTGGATACCCACCACCTCGGGTATATATGTAAACCACCTTGCATCTAAATTCGGTGAAAATTTCATACCTTATACTCATATACCTCATACCGATCTGAACTATATACGACACGGATGTCGAAAAGCCGAACATAAGTCACTGTGTCAAATTTCAGTGAAATCGGATTATAAATGCGCCTTATATGGGGCCAAGACTTTAAATCGAGATATCGGTCTACATGGCACCTATATCCAAATCTGGACCGATTTGGGCCAAGTTGCATAAACATGTCGAAGAGCTTAACACTAAGCACTGTCCCAAATTTCAGCGACATCGGACAATAAATGCGTCTTTTATGGTCCCAAAACCTAAAACCTAGATATCGGTCTATATGGCAGCTATATCCAAATCTGGACCGATCTGTGCGATATTGCAGAAGTATGTCAAGGGGCTTAACTTAACTCACTGTTCCAAATTTCGGGGACATCGGGTAATAAATGAGCATTTTATGGGCCCAAAACCATAAATCAAGGAATCGATCTATATGGCAGCTATATCCAAATTTGAACCGATCTGGACTAAATTGAATAAATACGTCAAAGGGCCTAACACATCTCACTGTCCCAAATTTCAGCAAAATCGGATAATGAATGTGGCTATTATGGGCCTTACACCATAAATCGGAGGATCGATCTATATGGCAGCTATATCCAAATCTGAACCGATCTGAGCCAAATTAACGAAGGATGTCGATGGGCCTTACACAATTCACTGCCCCGAATTTTAGAAAAATCGGATAATAAATGTGGCTTTTGTGGGCCTAAGACCCTAAACCGGAGGATCGGTCTATATGGGAGCTATATCCAAATCTGAACCGATCTGGACCAAATTAAAGAAACATGTCAAAGGGCCTAAGACAACTCACTGTCCTAAATTTCAGCGAAATCGGACAATAAATGTGGCTTTAATGGGCCTTAGACCCTAAACCGGAGGATCGGTCTATATGGCAGCTATATCCAAATTTGGACCGATCTGAGCCAAATTGACAAAGGATGTCGAAGGGCCTTACACAATTCACTGCCCCGAATTTTAGAAAAATCGGATAATAAATGTGGCTTTTGTGGGCCTAAGACCCTAAACCGGAGGATCGGTCTATATGGGAGCTATATCCAAATCTGAACCGATCTGGACCAAATTAAAGAAACATGTCAAAGGGCCTAAGACAACTCACTGTCCCAAATTTCAACAAAATCGGATAATAAATGTGGCTTTTATGGGCCTAAGACCCTAAATCGGCGGATCGGTCTATTTGGGGGCTATATCAAGATATAGTCCGATATAGCCCATCTTCGAACTTAACCTGCTTATGGACAAAAAAAGAATCTGTGCAAAATTTCAGCTCAATATCTCTATTTTTAAAGACTGTAGCGTGATTTCAACAGACAGACGGACAGACGGACGGACATGGCTAGATCGTCTTAGATTTTTACGCTGATCAAGAATATATATACTTTATAGGGTCGGAAATGGATATTTCGATGTGTTGCAAACGGAATGACAAAATGAATATACCCCCATCCTTCGGTGGTGGGTATAAAAATCAATTTGTGTTTGTTCGTTTTTTTGTATGTTTGTGTGTTCCTTATAGACTCAGAAACGGCTGAACCGATTTTCTTGAAATTTTCACAGATGATGCATAATGACCCCGTGGTGACAATAGGGTACTATATTTTTTGATATCTGAAGGCGGGCGGACCCTCCCCCTTACCCTAATTTTCAGAAACGCCAAATCTCGAAGATGTTTGGTGCGATTTAAGCGAAATTTTGTGTGCTCCCATATAGTACCCTAAAAATAAAAATTTGGTTTCCAAATTTTGGATGGGGTACCTAGGGGGGCTGCCCCACCCTAAAACCTACCAAACATTTAATTACACCAATCACGACAATATGGGACTCAAATGAAAGGTATTTAAGATAAGAAAACATATCTGATATCCAATTGTCGGACCAAGTGCTAGGGGGGACCAACCCAAGCCCCAAAACAACCCTAAATCGGACATTTTTACCGATCATGGCAATATGGGACTCAAATGAAAGGTATTGCGAGTAGAATACGAATATGATGTCCAAATGTGGGACCACGTTTCTGGGGGGTGGACCCCTTCCCCAAAACACCCCCCAATCTGGACTTATTTATTGACCATGGGAATATGGGGCTTCAATAAAAGGTATTTGAATGTAGAATACGCCTCTGATATCTAAATATGGGACGTGTTTGGGGGGCCGTCTCACACCAAAAACATCCCCAAAGGGGTAAAATTTACGCCCTTAGCAATATGGGGCTCAAATGAAAGGTCTTCGGAAGTAAAGCACAAATTTGATATCAATGTTCGGGAAAAGTGTCTATGGGGCCACACCACCCCCACAACACCACCCAAATAGTAAGTATTTTCTGACTATTGCAATATGAGGCTCAAATAAGAAGGCTTTTTAAAGTGGAACACGAATCCGATATATCTTTTCAAGGCCAACTCAATGAGTGGCCGCCCATCCCACAAAACACCCCCCAAGCCGGTCATGTTTGCCGACTATGGAAATATTGGGGCTCAAATTAAAGTTATTTGGGATTAGACCACGTATCTGATATCAACATTAGGGGCCAACTGTCTAGCGGATGTCCCACCACCATTACAACCCCCAAATAGGACGTATTTGCTCACCAAGACAATTTGGCTCTTAAAGAGAGTGGAACTAAATATTCATAGTTTTTAGGGCCAACACCCCAAACCGGACATTTTTTCTGACTTTTGTAATAAGGAGTTGAAATGAGTTTAGAAAACGAATTTGATATCCAATTTTGAGGGCAATGGCAATGTGGGGTTCAAATAAATGATATATAGATATATGAGAATAGAGCACGTTGCTGATATATTTTCAGAGCTTCGAATTTGGGGGACCACCCCATTCCCCAAAACACCCCTATATCGGGCTTATTTACCGACCATGACAATGTGGGGCTTAAATGGAGGGTATTGGGGGTTAGAGCAAGAATTGATACTCATTTTCGAGACCAATTTTCTGGGGGGCTATCTCTTTCCCAAAATACCCCACAAACAGCAATTTTTTAGTGACTATCGCAATATGGGGCTCAAATAAAGGTATTTGGGAGTAGAATAGAAATTTGATATCCAAATGTAGGACCATGTAATTAGGGCATCATCCCTTTCCCAAAACACCCCCAAAGGAAAAAAAATGTTCGACCATGCCAATATGTGGCTCAAATGAAAGGTATTTGAGATTAGAAAACGAATTTGATAACCTATTTTGGGGCCATGGGTTTGGGCGACGCCTCATCCTTTAAACTCCTCTTAAGCCAATGACAATATAATTGGTATTTGAGAGAAGAGCACGATGCTGATATTTTTTCAGGGCCAAGGATCTAGGGGACCACCTCTCCCCCGAAAACACCACTAAATCAGATATCATGAGAATATCGGGCTGAAATGAAGTATTTTAAGAATAGAGTGCAGCTTACATCCAAACTTAAATTCGTAGACCAATAAAGATCATATGGGATACAGATAAAGGCACTTATATTATTAAACTGTTAGTCAAGTGATATACGGATTTCGTAGCATGGTATTTCACTAAAAGCTCTTTAATTGTCGAAAATAAATATTCCAAGGAAACTTTTGTTCCATATAAAGTAAAAGAAGGCGCAGCGGAGCGGGCCCGGGTCAGCTAGTCCAATATATACACCGATATAAACCATATTTAGGTAAGATGTCAGGAGGCTTAAGATAACTCACTACTTCAAATTTCAGCGAAAAGGGCACATTGGATGAAAGATATATATGGGAGCAATATCTAAATCTGGACCGATTTCAATAAGATTTTTCACACATATTGGGACAGCAAAAAAAAAACACTTTGTGCCAAATTTTGCAAAGATCGTAAGTAAAGACCAAAATTGTGGGTTCTACAGCTTTTAAAGGGCACATTGGATCAAAGATTTATATGGGAGCTATATCTGAATCTGGACCGATTTTTTCAAAATCAATAGCGTTCGTCCTTGGACCAAAAAGGAGACTTATGCAACATTTTGTGAAATTCGGACAACAAATGCGACCTGTACTTTGATTACAAGAATACATGGACAGACAGACAGACGGACATAGCTAAATCGAATCAGGAAGTGATTCTAAGCCGATACGTATACTTATCGATGGGTCCAACTCTTCCCCTTCTTAGTGGTGGTGTAGGGTATAAAAATGGGAGATCTGTTTATATTGGAGGTTATGGACCGATTCAGGCCATATTTAACACGTATGTTAAAGGTCACACAAGAAGTCGTTTCAGCCATATCGGATAAGAATTGCTCCCTCTAAAGCCTTAAGAAGTACAATCAGGTTGTAAACCTGTTTGGGTCATACTTTACACAGTTGTTGATGATCAAACCAAAACCCTTCATGCAATATTTCAGCCAAATCGGATAGGAATTGCACCCTCTAGCGGATCAAGAAGTCAAAATTCGAAATCGGTTTATGTGGGATCTATATCAGGTTATGAAACGATTTAAACCATACATGGCACAGTTGTTGATGGTCAAACAAAATCAATTAATGCAAAAGTTCTGCCAAATCGGAGAATAATTGAGCCCTCTTTCGGCTCAAGAAGTCAAGATCCAAAATCAGTTTATGGGATCTGTATCAGTTTATGCTTGTTGGAAGTCAAAATAAAACCCTTGGTGCAAAATTTCAGCCAATTCGGACAGAAGCTGCGTCTCTAGAGGCTCAAAAAGTCAAGATCCGAGACCGGTCTATATGGGAGGCAAAACCTGAACCAAATTGGCCCATTTACAATCCCAACTGATCTGCACTAATAAGAAATATGTATCCAATATTTCAAGAGCCTAGCTCTACTCCTTCGAAAACTAGCGAACTTTCGACAGATAGACAGATGGACGGACAGGCTAACCGACAGACCGTCCGACATGGCTAATACAACTAATGTCAAAACGAAATATATATACTTTGTTGGGTCTCAGATCAATATTTCGTTGTATTGCAAACGGGATGATGAAATTAATATACCCCCATGGAGGACATAAAAAGCATTAAGTTCGGCCAGGCCAAACTATGGATACCCACCACCTCGGGTATATATGTAAACCACCTTTTGTCAAAATCCGGTGCAAAACTGACACCTTATGCCCCATAGCAGATATATCAACATAGGTTCCGACTTAGACCAAATACTAATAAGTAAACGTCATTGTTCATACATTGTATATAACAAAATATTGGACCTTTTAGTAGTTATATCTAACAAGTAAAAAGGCGTTAAGTTCGGCCGGGCCGAACTTTGGATACCCACCACCTCGGGTATATATGTAAACCACCTTTCATCAAAATTCGGTGAAAATTTCATACCTTATACTCATATACCTCATACCGATCTGAACTATATACGACACGGATGTCGAAAAGCCGAACATAAGTCACTGTGTCAAATTTCAGTGAAATCGGATTATAAATGCGACTTTTATGGGGCCAAGACTTGAAATCGGGATATCGGTCTACATGGCAGCTATATCCAAATCTGGACCAATTTGGGCCAAGTTGCATAAACATGTCGAAGAGCCTAACACTAAGCACTGTCCCAAATTTCGGAGAAATCGGACAATAAATGCCTCCTTTATGGGCCCTAAACCTTAAATCCAGAGATCGGTCTATATGGCAGCTATATTCAAATCTGGACCGATCTGGGCAAAATTGAAGAAGGACGTCGAAGAGTCTAACCAAACTCACTGTCTCAAATTTCAGCGACATCGGACAATAAATGCGTCTTTTATGGCCCCAAAACCTAAAACCTAGATATCGGTCTATATGGCAGCTATATCCAAATCTGGACCGATCTGTGCGATATTGCAGAAGTATGTCAAGGGGCTTAACCTAACTCACTGTTCCAAATTTCGGGGACATCGGGCAATAAATGAGCATTTTATGGGCCCAAAACCATAAATCAAGAAATCGGTCTATATGGCAGCTATATCCAAATTTGAACCGATCTGGACCAAATTGAAGAAATATGTCAAAGGGCCTAACACATCTCACTGTCCCAAATTTCAGCAAAATCGGATAATGAATGTGGCTATTATGGGCCTTACACCATAAATCGGAGGATCGATCTATATGGCAGCTATATCCAAATCTAGACCGATCTGAGCCTAATTAACGAAGGACGTTATAGGGCCTAACACAATTCACTGTCTCAAATCATAGCAAAATCGGCCAATAAATGTGGCTTTTATGGGCCTAAGACCCTAAACCGGAGGATCGGTCTATATGGCAGCTATATCCAAATCTGCACTGATCTGGGCCAAATTGACGAAGGATGCTGAAAGGCCTAACACAACTCACTGTCCCAAATTTCAGCTAAATCGGATAACAAATGTGGCTTTTATGGGCCTAAGACCCTAAATCGGAGGATCGGTCTATATGGCAGCTATATCCAAATCTGGACCGATCTGAGCCAAATTGACGGAGGATGTCGAAGAACCTAACTCAACTCACTGTTCAAAATTTCAGCAAAATCGGATAATAAATGTGGCTTTTATTGGCCTAAGACCCTAAATCGGCGGATCGGTATATATGGGGGCTATATCAAGATATAGTCCGATATAGCCCATCTTCGAACTTAACCTGCTTATGGATAAAAAAAGATTCTGTGCAATATCTCTAGTTTTGAAGACTGTAGCGTGATTTCAACAGACAGACGAACAGACGGACGGACATATCTAGATCGTCTTAAATTTTTACGCCGATGTGTTGCAAACGGAATGACAAAATGAATATACCCCCATCCGTCGGTGGTGGGTATAAAAACCATTAAGTTCGGCCAGGCAGAACTTTGTAAACCCCCTTTCGTCATAATGCTGGCGAGACCATCATAAAATTGTCAGCGGTGGTTATCCCCTCCTAATGCTGGCGACATTTGTGAGGTACTATGCTATGTAGAAACTTCTCCTCAAAAGAGGTGTTGCACTGCGGCTCTCCGTTCGGACTCGGCTATAAAAAGAAGGTCCCTTATCATTGAGCTTAAACTTGAATCTGACTGCACTCATTGATGTGACAAGTTTGCCCCTGTTCCTTAGTGGAAAGTTCATGGGCAAAATTTGCATTTGCAAAATGTCAGTTCTGTGTTTACGTTCTCAGCAAACTACCCCATTTTTAGCACGTGCTCTTTGTTTGAGTTTCTCTTTCTCTCATTTAACTGGCACACGTACGCAAACGAGGGCAACATGGGCAAATTTGCATTTGTATTGGTCTTTTTGGCAGCTATATTCCAATATAGACCGATCTTTACTATATTAACACAGACCACTGTATCAAATTTCAGCGATACTCGAATAATAAACGTGCATAATTGGACCAAGAACCTAAATCGGTATATATGGCGCCTATATCCTAATATAGCCGGATCCTGAACACACTCGGGACTAATGTATCGACTTAAATTTATTTTTCTAAAATTTTAAATTTCTAAACCAAATTTCAGCGAAATAGGTAAGTAAATTCACATTATATGGACCTTAAACTTTAAATCGGGAGATCAGTATATATGGCAGATACATCCCAATCTGGACCGATCTGGGCCATATTCAACACGTATGTCGGGTGGACTTACACAACCAGCCTGTTATGGACCCAAGACCTTAAATTAAGTGATCGGTCTATATGGCAGTTATATCGAAATATAGACCGATCTAAACTATACTATGTACGAATGTCGTGGGGCATAACGCTACTCGTTGTGCTTAAGTTCAGCAAAATCGGTTAATAAATTCATATTTTATGGGTCTAAAACCTTAAATCGGGAGATCGGCGTATAGGACAGCTATATTAAAATCTGGATCGATCTAGGCCGTATTGAACAGGGTTGTAGAGAAGCCTAACACAACACGCTGTTCCAAATTTATGCTAAAGCGGGTAATAAATACGCCTATTATCCGCCCAAGAACTTAAATTTAGGGATAGGTCTATATGGCAGCTGTATCCAAATTTAGACCGATATGGATTAAATTAAACAAGGATGTCGAGGGGTCTAACTTTACTTTCTTCTCCAAATTTCAGCGAAATCGAATAATAAATGAGCCTTTTATGGGCCCAAGACCATAAATCGAGAGATCGGTCTATATGGCAGCTTTATATATAAATCTGAACCCATCTGGGCCGTATTAAACAAGGATGTCGAGGGTCGTAAAACAACTCACTGTCTAAAATTTCAGCGAAATTCGATTAAAAATTCTGACTTTAATGGGCCTAAGGCCCTAAATCGGCAGATCGTTTTATATGAGAGCTATATCAAGATAAAGTCCGATATAACTAATCTTCGAACTTAACCTACCTGTACACAATCACAGAATCTGTGCAAAGTTTCAGCTCAATATCTCTATTTTTATACCCTCCACCATAGGATGGGGGGTATACTAATTTCGTCATTCTGTTTGTAACTACTCGAAATATTCGTCTGAGACCCCATAAAGTATATATATTCTTGATCGTAGCGACTTTTTTGTCGATCTAGCCATGTCCGTCCGTCTGTTCGTCAGTACGTCTGTCTGTCGAAAGTACGCTAACTTCCGAAGGAGTAAAGCTAGCCGCTTGAAACTTTGCACAAAGTGTAGGTCGGTTGGTATTGCAAATGGGCCATATCGGTCCATGTTTTGATATAGCTGCCATATAAACCGATCTTGGGTTTTGACTTCTTGAGCCTCTAGAGGGCGCAATTATTATCCGATTTGACTGAAATTTTGCACATAGTGTTTTAGTATCACTTCTAATAACTGCACTAAGTATGGTTGAAATCGGTCCATAACCTGGTATAGCTGTCATATAAACCGATCTTGGGCCTTGACTTCTTGAGCCTCTAGAGTGCGCAATTATTATCCGATTTGACTGAAATTTTGCACATAGTGTTTTAGTATCACTTCTAATAACTGCACTAAGTATGGTTGAAATCGGTCCATAACCTGGTATAGCTGTCATATAAACCGATCTTGGGCCTTGACTTCTTGAGCCTCTAGAGGGCGCAATTCTCATCCGATTTAACTGAAATTTTGCACATGGTGTTTTAGTTTTACTTCTAATAACTGTGCTAAGTATAGTTCAAATCGGTCCATAACATGGTATAGCTGCCATATAAACCGATCTTGGGTCTTGACTTCTTGAGCCTCTAGAGAGCGCAATTCTTACCCGATTGGAATGAAATTTTGCACGACGTGTTTTGTTATGATATCCAATAACTGTGCTAAGTATGATTCAATTCAGTTCATAACCTGATATAGCTGTCATATAAACCGATCTGGGATCTTGACTTCTTGAGTCTGTAGAGGTCGCAATTCTCATCCGAATTGACTGAAATTTTGCACATAGTGTTTTAGTATCACTTCTAATAACTGTGCTAAGTATGATTCAATTCAGTTCATAACCTGATATAGCTGTCATATAAACCGATCTGGGATCTTGACCTCTTGAGCCTCTGGAGGTCGCAATTATTATCCGATTTGCCTGAAATTTTGTACAACGGATCCTCTTATGACCATCAACATACGTGTTTATTATGGTCTGAATCGATCTGTAGAACGATACAGATCCGATATAAATCATTCTCTCTATTTTACTTCTTGAGCCCCCAAAGGGCGCAATTCTTATTCGAATTGGCTGACATTTTACACAGGTCTCCAATATATTGTATAATTTAATTGTGGTCTAAACCGGATCATATCTTGATATCGCTCTTATAGCAGAGCAAATCTTTTCTTATATCATTTTTTGCCTAAGAAGAGATGTCGGGAAAAGAACTCGACAAGTGCGCTCCATGGTGGAGGGTATATAAGATTCGGCCCGGCCGAACTTAGCACGCTTTTACTTGTTATTCCCAACAACTTCCGATGGGTGTATACCAAACTTGTCATTCCGTTTGTAACACCTCGAAATATTGATATGCGACCCCAAAAAGTATATATTGTATATTCTTGATCGTCTCGACGTTCTGAGTAAATCTAGCCATGTCCGTCCGTCCGTCTGTCGAAATCACCATAGAGGTCGAACGAGCAAAGCTAACTGCTTAAAATATTACACAGATAATTACTATTGTTGTAGGGAGGATTGGCGCTTGTAAATGGGCCATATCGGGTCAGATGTGAATATAGCCCCCATATAAACCGATCTCCTGATAAGAATTCTTTAGTCTTTACCAGCCGCAATTTTCCGACTTTTCTAAAATGTTGCACAAAGTGTTCTTTTAAAAATTCCAATCACTGTGCCAAGTACGGTCTAAATTGGTATATAACTTGATATAGCTACCATATAAACCGGTCTCTCGATTATCCTTCTTCGGTTCCTAGGAGCTTTCATTTTTGCTTTCTCCACATGCCAAACTTCGTTTGACAGAAAAATTATGCCCTTCAACTAAATTAGGTTTGTATACATTTTTAACAGAATCACCGGTAGTGGGTTCGCAAGATTCGGCCCGACCGAACTTAGCACGCTTTTAGACGTGCTAAGATCACACGGACTGACGGACAGACATACAGACATTTCTAGACCGTCTTAGACTTTTACGACAATCACGAATAATACTTTTTAGGATCGGAAATGGGTATTTCGATGTGAAGCAAACGGAAATGGCAAAATGAATATGCCCCCATCCTTCGGTGGTTGGTATAAAAAGCTTTCTACTAAAGACAATTTTTTACAAAATGTTTAAGAAAAAAAAAACAAGTAAAAAGGCGTTAAGTTCGGCCGGGCCGAACTTTGGATACCCACCACCTCGGCTATATATGTAAACCACCTTTCGTCAAAATCCGGTGCAAAACTCATAACTTATGTCCCATAGCAGAAATATGTGGAGGAGCTTAACTTAACTCTTTGTCCCAAATTTCGGCAACATCGGACAATAAATGCGCTTTTTATGGCCCCAAAACCTAAAACCGAGAGATCGGTCTATATGGTGCTATATCCAAATCCGGACCGATCAGTGCGATAATGCAGAAGTATGTCAAGGGGCTAAACTTAACTCACTGTCAAATTCACAGAGGACGACGGAGGGCCTAAGACAACTGTCCCAAATTTCAGCAAAATCGGATAATAAAATGTAGCTTTTATGGGCATGTAACCCTAAATCGGAGGATCGGTCTATATGGCAGCTATATCCAAATGTGAACCGATCTGAGCCAAATTGACGAAGGACGTTGTAGGGCCTAACACAACTCACTGTCTCAAATCATAGCAAAATCGGCTAATAAATGTGGCTTTTATGGGCCTAAGACCCTAAATTTGAGGTTGGTCTATATGGCAGCTATATCCAAATCTGAACCGATCTGAGCCATATTGACGGAGGATGTCGAAGGGCCTAACACAACTCACTGTCCCAAATTTCAGCAAAATCGGATAATAAATGTGGTTTTTTATGGGCCTAAGACCCCAAATCGGAGGATCGGTCTATATGGCAGCTATATCCAAATCTGAACCGATCTGAGCCAAATTGACGGAGAATATCGAAGGGTCTAACACAACTCATTGTCCCAAATGTTAGCAAAATCGGATAATAAATGTGTCTTTTATGGGCCTAAGACCCTAAATCGGAGGATCGGTCTATATGGCAGCTATATCCAAATCTAGACCGATCTAAGCCAAATTGACGGAGGATGTCGAAGGGCCTAACACAACTCACTGTCCCAAATTTCAGCAAAATCGGATGATAAATATGGTTTTTCATGGGCCTAAGACCCCAAATCGGAGGATCGGTCTATATGGCAGCTATATCCAACCTGCTTATGGACAAAAAAAGAATCTGTGCAAAGTTTCAGCTCAATATTTAAAGGCTGTAGCGTGATTTCAACAGACAGACGGACAGACGGACGGACATGTCTAGATCGTCTTAGATTTTTACGCTGATCAAGAATATATATACTTTATAGGGTCGGAAATGGATATTTCGATGTGTTGCAAACGGAATGACAAAATGAATATACCCCCATCCTTCAGTGGTGGGTATAAAAAACAAGTAATAGCGTGCTAAGTTCGGCCGGGCCGATTCTTATATACCCTCCACCATGCATCGCATTTGTCGAGTTCTTTTCCCGGCATCTCTTCTTAGGCAAAAAAGGATATAAGAAAAGAGTTGCTCTGCTATTAAAACGATATCATGATATGGTCCGGTTCGGACCACAATTAAATTATATGTTGGAGACCTGTGTAATATTTCAGCCAATTCGTATAAGAATTGCGCCCATTGGGGCTTACGAAGTAAAATAGAGAGAACGATTTATATGGGATCCGTATCGGGCTATAGACTGATTCAGACCATAATAAACACGTTTGTTGATGGTTATGAGAGGATCCATCGTACAAAATTTCAGGCATATCGGATAATAATTGCGACCTCTAGGGGTCAAGAAGTCAAGATCCCAGATTGTTTATATGGCAGCTATATCAGGTTATGAACCGATTTGAACCTTATTTGACACAGTTGTTGAAAGTAAAAATAAAATACGTCATGCAAAATTTTAGCCAAATCGGATAGGAATTGCGTCCTCTAGAAGCTCAAGAAGTCAAATCCCCAGATCTGTTTATATATCAGCTATATCAGGTTATGGACCGATTTCAACCATACTTGGCACAGTTGTTGGATATCATAGCAAAACTCGTCGTGCAAAATTTCATTTCAATCGGATAAGAATTGCGCACTCTAGAGGCTCAAGAAGTCAAGACCCAATATCGGTTTATATGGCAGCTATATCAGGTTATGGACCGATTTGAACTATACTTGGCACAGTTGTTGGATATCATAACAAAACACGTCGTGCAAAATTTCATTCCAATCGGATAAGAATTGCGCACTCTAGAGGCTCAAGAAGTCAAGACCCTAGATCGGTTTATATGGCAGCTATATCAAAACATGGACCGATATGGCCCATTTACAATACCAACCGACCTACACTAATAAGAAGTATTTGTGCAAAATTTCAAGCGGCTAGCTTTACTCCTTCGGAAGTTAGCGTGCTTTCGACAGACAGACGGACGGACAGTCGGACGGACATGGCTAGATCGACATAAAATGTCACGACGATCAAGAATATATATACTTTATGGGGTCTCAGACGAATATTTGGAGTAGTTACAAACAGAATGACGAAATTAGTATACCCCCCATCTTATGGTGAAGGGTATAAAAACAAGTAAAAGTGTGTCTAGTTCGGCCAGGTTGGATCTTATATACCTTCCACCATGGATCGCATTCATCAAGTTCTTTGGCCAATATGTCTTTATGGGCAAACAAAGGATAATGGATAAGAATTGTTTTGCTTTTGCAGCTTTACCAAGTTATGAATCGATTGGGGCCATATTTGTTTTGGCTGCTGGTGACCAATGTAGAATTCATGGTGCAAAAGTTCTGCCAAATCGGATATGAATTGCGCCCTTTAGTGACTCAAGAAATATAATCAGGAGATCTGTTCAAATGGGAGCTATAAAAGGTTATGAACCGATTGAGGCCATATAAAACACATATGTTAAAGGTCATAGACGAAGTCTATGTGCAAAATTTCAGCCGAATCGGTTAAGAATTGTGCCCTCTCGCAGCTCAAGATATATAATAGGTAGATCGATTTATATAGGAGCGACATCAGGTTGTGAACCGATTTAGACCATACTTGGCACAGTTATTGGAAGTCAAAACAAACCATTTCATGCTAAATTTCAGCCAATTCGGATAAGAATTACGTCCATTAGAGGCAAAAGAGGGCAAGATTCTAAATCGGTTTATATGGGAGCTATATCAGGTTATGGACCGATTCAGACTATACTAGGCACAGTCATTGGAAAAAATACCAAAATACTGCGTGCAAAAATTTAACCAAATCATAAAATAATTGCGCCCTATAGCGGCTCTTGAAATCAAGATCTGAGTTTGGTTTATATGGGGGCTATATTGGGGGTTATGAATTGTTTTGGGACATACTTGGCACATTTGTGTCAAAAGACGGATAAGAATCTCGAGATCCAGAATCGGTTTATATGGGAGCTTTATCAAAGCATGGACCGATGTAGCCCATTTACAATTACAACCGTCTCACACTAATGGGAAGTATTCGTGCAAAATTTCAAGCGCCAAGCTGTATTCCTTCCGAAGTTAGCGTGCTTTCGACAAATGGACTGCCGGACGGAAAGGGCTAAACCGATTTAATATGTCAAGACGATCGAGAATAAATATATCTATGTGCTACAACCGGAATGACGAAATTAGTATACCCCCCATCCTATGGTGGAGTGTATAACAAAAAGTCTTGTTAGATCCTCCACCTTTAAGCATAGATGTTTGCTGTGTAATCCTTTTCCTTTCTTAAACAAATCAAACATTAAAGATGAGTTTCCACTGACAACAAATGAGACGAGTACTAAAAGTAGAGTTCTCTATGTTATATTGTCCTTAGCAAAAGGTTGCAAGCGTTGTATGCTATAGCAGCACCTTTCCTTCATCATCTGCTTCACCCTCCTGAAAAAATAGAATTTTTGCTGGTTGTCGTTAATAATTCATGCACACCCGCTGTGTTAAAGTTGAACACTTCTTTTGTTAGTTGATGTTTGGTGCAACACTTGCAGCGACTGCGCAAAGGAAGTTCCTGTTGGCGCAGAGCATAGGTGCTTGGGTGTTATTCCTTATTTCAGCATGTCCAATGATGGGTGATTGTGGGTCTCAGCAAAGAGAATTTGAGTTTGAGTTTCTGTGTGATTGTTTATTTGTTATTTGCTAAAATGTTGTAAACTTTTGATTGCTTGTTTGGTTGCTTCCCCTTTTGCTGTGATTATGGACAACCTGTGGTGTGAGCCAGTGTCTCCACCAGCTAGGGTGTATGGTGTTTAAGTCTGTCTGTGCGTCCGTTTGCCTTTTTGAGGCAAGCAATGTGACATATTTGACCAAGAACAACGTGTTTCTCTTCACAGACCCTTTTTGGTGGCTTTTTTCTACGCTGTGGCCCCCAGACTTTATTCATTTTCAGCATAATGTTTATTGGATGTTGCTGCTGCCTTTGCTCATGGTGTTGTTGTTGAATGTGTTGCCAAAGCGTAAATTACTACACGGCAGGGTTACTACTGTGTTGAGTTGGCATAAATTATATTTGTCAGCCGTGGGCCAAAAGAATGTCCAAATGTTACTGCCTGCCTTGGTTTGTTTTTTACACCCTGCACCACCACTGTGGTAAAGGGTATTATAGATTTATGCATTTGTTTGCAACGCTAAGAACGAGAAGAGCTAGACCCATTGATAAGTATACCGATCGACTCAGAATCACTTTCTGATTCGATTTAGCCATGTCCGTCTGTATGTCCATGTATTCTTGTAATCAAAGTGCAGGTCGAATATGTCGTCCGATTGTCACGAAATTTTGCACATGTCACTTTTTTGGCTCACGGACAAGCACTATTGATTTTGAAAAAATCGGTTCAGATTTAGATATAGCTTCCATAGATACATATCTTTCATCCGATATGGCTTTTTAAGGCTGTTGAAGCCACAATTTTCTTCAGATCTTTACGAAATTTAGCATTGGGTATTTTATTTGAGGTCCTTCTTCATATGTGTGCAAAATTTCATAAAAAATCGGTTCAGATTTAGATATAGCTCCCATATATATCTTTCATCCGATATGAACTTTTTAGATCTAGAAATAGCTCCGATATATATCATCATCATAAAAATCGGTTTAGATTTAGAAATTGCTCCCATATATATCGTTCATCCGGTATGGCTTTTTATACCCACCACCGACGGATGGGGGTATATTCATTTTGTCATTCCGTTTGCAACACATCGAAATATCCATTTCCGACCCTATAAAGTATATATATTCTTGATCAGCGTAAAAATCTAAGAGGATCTAGACATGCCCGTCCGTCTGTCCGTCTGTCTGTTGAAATCACGCTACAGTCTTCAAAAATAGAGATATCGAGCTGAAATTTTGCACAGATTCTTTTTTTGTCCATAAGCAGGTTAAGTTCGAAGATGGGCTATATCGGACTATATCTTGATATAGCCCCCATATAGACCGATCCGCCGATTTAGGGTCTTAGGCCAATAAAGGCCACATTTATTATCCGATTTTGCTGAAATTTGGGGCAGTGAGTTGTGTTAGGCCCCTCAAGATCCTCCGTCAATTTGGTTCAGATCGGTTCAGATTTGGATATAGCTGCCATATAGACCGATCCTCCGATTTAGGGTCTTAGGTCCATAAAAGCCACATTTATTATCCGATTTTGCTGAAATTCGGGACAGTGAGTTGTGTAAGGCCCATCGACATCCTTCGTTAATTTTGCCAAGATCGGTTTAGATTTGGATATAGCTGCCATATAGACCGATCCTCCGATTTAGGGTCATAGGCCCATAAAAACTTCATTTATTACCCGATTTTGCTGAAATTTGGGACAGTAAGTGGTCTTAGGCCCTTCGACGTCCTCCATCAATACCGCTCAGATCGGTTCAGATTTGGATATAGCTGCCATATAGACCTATCCTCCGATTTAGGGTCATAGGCCCATAAAAGCCACATTTATTTATTCGATTTCGCTGAAATTTGGGACACTGAGTTGTGTTAGGCCCTTCTACATTTTCCGTCAATATGGCTCAGATCAGTTAGATTTGGATATAGCTGCCATATAGACCGATTTCTTGATTTATGGTTTTGGGCCCATAAAATGCTCATTTATTGTCCGATGTCGTCGAAATTTGGAACAGTGAGTTAAGTTAAGCCCCTTGACATACTTCTGCAATATCGCACAGATCGGTCCAGATTTGGATATAGCTGCCATATAGACCGATATTTAAGTTTTTGGTTTTGGGGCCATAAAAGACGCATTTATTGTCCGATGTCGCTGAAATTTGAGACAGTGATTTTGTTTAGGCTCTTCGATGTCCTTCTTCAATTTTGCCCAGATCGGTCCAGATTTAAATATAGCTGCCATATAGACCGATCTCTCGACTTAAGGTTTTGGGCCCATAAAAGCGACATTAATTGTCCGATTTCGCCGAAATTTGGGACAGTGCTTTGTGTTGGGCTCTTCGACATGTTTATGCAACTTGGCCCAAATCGGTCCCGATTTGGATATAGCTGTCATGTAGACCGATATCTCGATTCAATGTCTTGGCCCCATAAAAGGCGCATTTATAATCCGATTTCACTGAAATTTTGCACAGTGACTTATGTTAGGCTTCCCGTGTCGTATATAGTTATGATCGGTTTATTTTTAGATATAGCTAGTGTACTTATTAGTATTTGGTCCAAATCGGAACATATTTGGATATAACTGATATGGGACATAAGGTATGAAATTTTCACCTAATTTTGATGAAAGGTGGTTTACATATATACCCGAGGTGGTGGGTATCCAAAGTTCGGCCCGGCCGAACTTAACGCCTTTTTACTTGTTCATACTGTGGAATCCACAATTTTCGCACGATTTTGCATGAGACGTTTAAACTGACGTTCTAATACGTGCGCAAAATTTCATTAAAATCAATCATAATTTAGGTTTAGCTCCAATGTGTATATTTCATCCGATATGGACTTTTAAGGCAGTAAAATCCACAATTTTGATCACATCTCTACCATAAAGGGCGTGAGATGTTCTGTTTCATGTCCCAGTTTGTGTCATTAAAATTGGCACAGGTTTTGATATAACTCCAATATAATCTTTTCTCGGATATGGCCTTTTAAAGATGTGGAGATCCAAATCTTTTGTTCTATGGTAAGGAAATCTTACAAGGTTCTAAATTGCTATTTCAATTGGTATCCAAGTTAAAGTCTGAAACGATTTCGAGTAAGTTCTACACATAAAAAGTACCACATACACTAGGTGGTGTAGGGTATTATATAGTCGGCACCGCCCCACTTTTGCCTTTCCTTACTGGTTTCTTTTTATCACTGCCTGGCTTGTTCAATGTCTCATGGCCTGTTGCTGTTTGTTTGACTGCTGCTGACCATTTGTGTTGACATTTTGTTTAAATAACTGCGAATATTTAACGAATGCTGTTGCAGCTCTGTTGTGATGTAGCCTTTCGAACACAAAAAAAAAAAAAAAACATGGCCCATAAAAACTATGCTGAACTAAATGTTGACATGAATTATGGCAGGACACAGTGAATGAATTTTAATTTGTCCAGTTAAGGTTAAAGACTGTTTTTCTTTGCAAAAGCAAACAAAAAGAAATATAAAGAAAGAAAATCATAAAATTTTATTTAATTTCTATAATACTAGCTGGACAGGGCCCGCTCCATTGCGGGATCCCCATATATCAGATTCGAGCTCTGATCTCAAATACCTTTCATTTGAGTCCCATATTGTCACTATAGGTTTATATTTCGTTTTGGTGGTGGCTTTGGAGGTGGGGAGGCCTCCCACGCACTAAGCCCCTAAGTTTGGAGGCGGACCCTGAAGTAATGTCACCATCGTGCTAGAGCACGATTTTGTTTGAGCCCCATAATGTCAAGCAATTTGAAGGAGGCTATCAAAATATTCTCGGGCTATAGGTCTCGTTCTGATTCACACTAATTAATTTTATGTATTGGTTATCTACATTCAAAATCATATTTCAAGGCGACCACTTGGGATGCCAGGTTCTTAAAGATCCCCAGATCCTCCTTGGGACGGACACACCCAATTTGAGGGTAAAAAGTGTACTCATCTACCAAGAACCTTTTATTTCTGTCCTATTCTATCGTCACTGTCCCAAATTTCAACAAAATCGGATAATAAATGTGGCTTTTATGGGCCTAAGACCCTAAATTGGAGGATCGGTCTATATGGCAGCTATTTCCAAATCTGGACTGATCTCAGTCAAATTGTTGAAGGACGTCGAAGGGCCTAAGATAACGCACTGTCCCAAATTTCAGCAAAATCGGATAATAAATGTAGCTTTTATGGGCCTAAGACCCTAAATTTGAGGATCGGTCTATATGGCAGCTATATCCAAATCTGGTTCGATCTTAGCCAAATTGAAGACTAACATCGAAGAGCCCAACACACTTCACTGTCCCAAATTTCGGCGACATTGGACAATAAATGCGCTTTTTATGGGCCTAAAACCTTAAATCGAGAGATCGGTCTATATGGCAGCTATATCCAAATCTGAACCGATCAGTGCCAAATTGAAGAAAGATGTCGAAGGGCCTAAGGCAACTCACTGACCCAAATTTCAGCAAAATCGGATAATAAATGCGGCTTTAATGGGCCCAAGACCCTAAATCTGAGGATCGGTCTATATGGCAGCTATATCCAAATCTGAACCGATCAGTGCCAAATTGAAGAAAGATGTCGAAGGGCCTAAGGCAACTCACTGACCCAAATTTCAGGAAAATCGGATAATAAATGCGGCTTTAATGGGCCTAAGACCCTAAATCTGAGGATCGGTCTATATGGCAGCTATATCCAAATCTGGACCGATCTGAGCCAAATTGACGACAGATGTCGAAGGGCTCAACATAACTCACTATCCTAAATTTCAGCAAAATCGGATAATAAAAATGGCTTTTATGGGCCTAAGACCTTAAATCGGAGGATCGGTCTATATGGCAGCTATATCCAAATTTGGACCGATCTGGACCAAATTGTTAAAGGATGTCGAAGAGCCTAACGCAAATCACTGTCTCAAATTTCTGCAAAATCGGGTAATAAATGAGGCTATTATGAACCTAAGACCCTAAATCGGCGGATCGGTCTATATGGGGGGTATATCAAGATATAGTCCGATATAGCCCATCTTCGAACTTAACCTGCTTATGGACAAAAAAAAAGAGTCTGTGTAAAATTTCTGCTCAATATCTCTTTTTTTAAACACTGTAGCATGATTTCAACAGACAGACGGACAGACGGACGAATATGTCTAGATCGTCTTAGATTTTTGCGCTGATCAAGAATATATATACTTTATAGGGTCGCAAATGGATATTTCGATGTGTTGCAAACGGAATGACAAAATGAATATACCCCCATCCTTCGGTGGTGGGTATAAAAAAGAATCTGTGCACAGTTTCAGCTCAATATTTCTACTTTTAGACTTTAGCGTGATTTCAAGAGACAGACGGACGGACAGACAGACTAGATCGTCTTAAATTTTTAAGACGAATAAGAATATATATACTTTATGGATCGGAAATAGATTTTTCGAAATGTTGCAAACGGAATGACAAAATAAATATATCCCCATCCTTCGGTGGTGCGTATAAAAAGGGTGCGGATATTAACCCGATCCATGCCACTGTAGACATACACCTAGGTCAGTAATCGGCTTGTTGTGAGCTATAAATACTAACAAGTAAAAGCGAGCTAAGTTCGGTCGGGCCGAATCTTGGGAATCCACCACCATGGATTCTGCTATAAATGTATACACAATAAATTAAGTTTAAGAGCAAAATATTATTCCACATACCAAACTTCTGTCAAACCAGCAAAAATAAAACTTCTAGGGACCGAACAAGGATGATCGAGATACCGGTTTACATGGGAGCTATATTAGGTTATAAACGGACAGAACACCGTATGCAAAATTTCGATTTAGACAGTACTCAGCGCAGTTGTTGGAAATCATAACATAACACTACATGCTACATTTCAGCCAATCGGACAAAAATTGCGCTTGTAAGGGCTCAAGAAATCAAATCGGGAGATCGGTTTATATGGGAGCTATATCAAGTTATAGACCGATTTGAAGCGTACTTGGCACAGTTATTGGAAGTCATAACAGAATACTACGTGCAAATTTCCGTCAAATCAGACAAAATTTGCGGCTTCCAGGGGCTCAAGAAGTCAAATCGGGATATCGTTTTATATGGGAGCTATATCTTAATCTGAATCGATATAGCTCATTTGCAATCCCCAACGACCTACATAAATTTTAAGTATCTTCGCAAAACCCTCCCCCTTACTCATTAACACCAGATCTCAGAGATGGGTGGTGCAATTTAAGCAAAATTTTGTGTGCTCTCATATACTACCCTAAATATAAAAATTTGGTATCCAAATTTCGGATGGGTTACCTAGGGGGGCTGCCCCACCCTAAAACGTACCAAACATATCTTTAGACCAATCACGACAACATGGGACTCAAATGAAAGGTATTTAGGATGAGAAAACGTATCTGATATCCAATTGTCGGATCAAGTGTTAGGGGGACCACCCCAACCCCCAAAACACCCCTTAATCGGGCATATGTATCGACCATGGCAATATGGGACTCAAATGAAAGGTATTTGCGAGTAGAATACGAATCTAATATCCAAACGTCGGACTACGTTTCTGGGGGTCTTATTACTGACAATGGGAATATGGGTATTTGAGTGTAGAATTCGAATCTGATATCCAAATATGAGACCAAGTGTTTGGGGGGCCGCCTCTCCCCACAAACATCCCCCAAAGGGGACAAATTTAAGACCATAGCAGTAAGGGGCTCAAATGTAAGGGCTTTGGGAGTAACGCACGAATCTGATATCAATATTCGGGAAAAGTGTCTATGGGGCCACCCCACCCCCACAACTCCGCCCAAATAGGAAATATTTACTGACTATTGCAATATGAGGCTCAAATAAGAGGATTTTTAGAGTAGAGCTCGAACCCGATATATGTTTTCAAGGCCAACTCACTGGGTAGCCGCCCATCCCCCAAAACAGCCTCCAAGCCGGTCATGTTTGCCGACTATGGAAACATGGGGCTCAAATTAATGGTATTTGGAAGTAGACCACGTATCTGATATCAAAATTAGGGACCAACTCTCTAGGGGTCGTCCCACCACCATAACAACCCCCAAATAGGGCATATTTGCTCACCAAGACAATTTGGGTATTAAAGAGAGTGGAACTAAATATTTATAGTTTTTAGGGCCAATACCCCTAACCGAACATATTTGCTGATTTTTGCAATAAGGAGTTTAAATGACATTAGAAAACGAAGCTCATATCCAATTTTGAGACCAAGGGCAATATGGGGTTCAAAAAATTATATATAGATATATGAGGATAGAGCACGTTGCTGATATATTTTCCGGGTTTAGTGTTTGGGGGACCACCCCAATCCCAAAAACACTCTTAAATCGGCCATATTTACCGACCGTGTGAAAGGTATTGGGGGGTAGAGCAAGAATTGATACCCACTTTCGGGACCAAGTATCTGGGGGTCAACCTCTTTCCCAAAATATGGGGTTCAAATAAATGATATATAGATATATGAAAATAGAGCACGTTGCGGATACATTTTCCGGGCTTAGTGTTTTTGGGACCACCCCACTCCCCAAAACACCCCTAAATCGGCCATATTTACAGACCATATCAATGTGGAGATTAAATGAAGGGTATTAGGGGGTAGAGCAATAATTGATACCCACTTTCGGGACCAAAATACCCATCAAAGAACACTTTTTTACTGACTATCATAATATGGGGCTTAAATAAAGGTATTTGGGAGTAGAATACGAATTTGTCATCCAAATGTAATACCATGTATTTAGGGCATCACCCTTTCCCGAAAACACCCCCTAAAGGGTAAAAGTTTTTCGACCATGCCAAGTCTCAAATGAAAGGTATTTGAGATTAGAAAACGAATTTCATAACCTATTTTGGGGCCATGAGCTTGGAGGACGCCTCATCCTGTAAACTCCTCTTAAGCCAATGGCAATATAATTGGTATTTGAGAGAAGAGCACGATGCTAACATTTTTTCAGGGTCAAGTGTCTGGGGGACCACCTCACACCCGATTACACCTCAATCAGATATCATGAGAATATCGGGCTGAAATGAAGTATTGAACGAATGGAGTACTCTTTACATCCAAATTTAAATTCGTAGACCATTAAAGATCATATGGGGTTCAGATAAAGGCACTTATATTGTTAAACTGTTAGTCAAGCGACTTTTTATTTTCGTAGCAATAAAAGCTGTTCAATTGTCGGAAATAAATATTCCAAGGAAACTTTTGTTCCATATAAAGTAAAAGAAGGCGCAGCGGAGCGGGCTCGGGTCAGCTAGTCAGCCATATAGACTGATTTGGACAGTACTCGGCACAGTTTTTGGAATTCATAACGGAAGACCACTTGCTAAATTTAAGCCAAATCAGACAAAAATTTCGGCATGTAATTGGTCAAGAAATCAAATCGGGAGATCAGTTTATATGGGAGCTATATCAGGTTATAGACCGATTTGGACCGTACTAAACACATTTGTTGGAAGTCATAACAGAATACTACATGCAAACTTTCAGCCGAATCGGACGAAGATTGCGGATTCCAGGGACTAAGAAGTCAAATCCAGAAATCGGTTTATATGGGAGCTATATGTATATCTGAGTCGTGATGACCAATCTGGGCAAAATTTCAAGCGGCTAGCTTTACGCGTTCGACCGGTATTGTGATTTCAACAGACGGATGGACGGCGGACAAACAAAGCTAGATCGACTCGGAACGTCGAGGCGATCAAGAATATATATTCTTTATAAAGTCTAAGACGAATATTTCGAGGTGCTACTAACGGAATTACTAGATTAGTATACCACCATCCTATGGTGGAGGGTATGACAAGTAAAGTAAGGGTATTTCAAATTCTGGTTTCCGCCCATGACTTCCAAATAGCAGTGAAGGTCAAGGTTAACGTTCTCACACGCCCTTCTTCGGTTAAATCGAGGATAAAAGTGAAATATTGCAATAATTCCAGTATGTACACCATAATCATGCTCTCTGCCAGTGCAAAATATTTCACAACTCCGGCGACACAAAAAAATGTAGCGATTAAGGCGCTCAGAAACAATGAAAACGAAACTCATTTACAAAATAAACCACGAAAAAATGTACAAAACGCACTTATCACACACAAAAATGCCACTAATAAACCTCATTAGCAACAATTTAACTACATTTTTATAGTAAACGATCAGCCATAAAACTGAACAAAGAAATTTTCAACAAAATGACAAAAAAGAGAAACAGCAAATGAATAACATATTCAGCTATATTAAATGAAATACAAAGCAAATCGATTCAGAATTTATATTTTCAATTATACAAAGCAAAAACAAAAAAAAAAATAGCAACAAAGTTAACTCAGATTTCATAACACGCTCCACAAAATTCATCACACTCAGCCACAGACACATAACAATAGAATTGCGCAGCCGTGTTATGGTATCAAATGCATGTCGTAAATCATGCAGCCAAAAAGGTACAGAGGTTTGTATGGCAAAGTGTTTGATTTGATAGGCTTTAAAACCGATCGAGTGATCGATTGTTGTTGTTGTGTGTGTGTGTGTGAGTAAGCAACTGCCATTTTTTCATATTCCATGCCTATACAAAATATTACTCAAAGAAGTGTTTTTGTTTATGTGCCTTACAAAAATGATTTAATTTCAATTACGTGTTTTGCAAAAATTAAAAAAATAAATATTCGTTTCGGTGTGAGCTTGATGGCTATAGTCGGCAACACCCCTTTATTCACCCTCCTCTATGGCATACCTATCATTCAAGCCTCAACTCAACTCAGCTAATTTTCGTTGACTTTGTCATTGTCGACGTTAATCGAAACAAAAATATCAACAACAAATTGATTTGTTGCCTACATTTTGAAATATGTATGATAGTCTGTTTCTTTTTATACCCACCACCGAAGGAAGGGGGTTTATTCATTTTGTCATTCCGTTTGCAACACATCGAAATATCCATTTCCGACCCTATAAAGTATATATATTCTTGATCAGCGTAAAAATCTAAGACGATCTAGACATGTCCGTCCGTCTGTCCGTCTGTCTGTTGAAATCACGCTACAGTCTTTAAAAATAGAGATATTGAGCTGAAATTTCGCACAGATTCTTTTTTTGTCCATAAGCAGATTAATTTCGAAGATGGGCTATATCGGACTATATCTTGATATAGCCCCCATATAGACCATCCGCCGATTTAGGGTCTTAGGCCCATAAAAGCCACATTTATTATCCGATTTTGTTGAAATTTGGGACAGTGAGTTGTGTTAGGCCCTTCGACATCCTTTGTCAATTTGGCTCAGATCGGTTCAGATTTGGATATAGTTGCCATATTGACCGATATCTACGTTTTAGGTTTTGGGGCCATAAAAGACGCATTTATTGTCCGATGTCGCTGAAATTTGAGACAGTGAGTTTGGTTAGGCTCTTCGAAGTCCTTCTTAAATTTGGCCCAGATCGGTCGAGATTTGAATATAGCTGCCATATAGACCGATATCGCGATTTAAGGTCTTGGCCCCATAATAGGCGCATTTATAATCCGATTTCACTGAAATTTGACACAGTGACTTATGTTAGGCTTTTCGACATCCGTCTCGTATATGGTTCAGATCGGTTTATTTTTAGATATAGTTAGTGTACTTTTAGTATTTGGTCCAAATCGGAACATATTTTGATATAACTGATATGGGACATAAGGTATGAAATTTCCACCGAATTTTGATGAAAGGTGGTTTGCATATATTTCCGAGGTGGTGGGTATCCAAAGTTCGGCCCGGCCGAACTTAACGCCTTTTTACTTGTTATACCCTCCACCATAGGATGGGGGGTATACTAATTTCATCATTCTGTTTGTAACTATTGGAAATATTCCTCTGAGACCCCATAAAGTATATATATTCTTGATCGTCGCGACATTTTATGTCGATCTAGCCATGTCCGTCCGTCCGTCTGTCTGTCGAAAGCACGCTAACTTCCGAAGGAGTAAAGCTAGCCGCTTGAAATTTTGCACATATACTTCTTATTAGTGTAGGTCGGTTGGTATTGTAAATGGGCCATATCGGTTCATGTTTTGATACAGCTGCCATATAAACCGATCTTGGGTCTTGACTTCTTGAGCCTCTAGAGTGCGCAATTCTTATTCGATTGAAATGAAATTTTGCACAACGTGTTTTGTTATGATACCCAACAACTGTGTCAAGTATGGTTCAAATCGGTCCATAACTTCATATAGGTGTCATATAAACCGATCTTGGGTCTTGACTTCTTAAGCCTCTAGAGTACGCAATTCTTGTCCGATGAAATTTTGCACGTAGTATTTTGTTATGATATCCAACAACTATGCCAAGTATGGTTCGAATCGGTTCATAACCTGATATAGCTGTCATATAAACAGATCTCGGGACATGACTTCTTGAGCTTCTGGAGGGCGCAATTCCGATCCGATTTGGCTGAAATTTTGCAAGACATATTTTATTCTTACTTTCAACAACTATGTCAAATAAGGTTCAAATCAGTTCATAACCTGATATAGCTGCCATATAAACCGATCTGGAATCTCGACTTCTTTAGCCTCTAGAGGTCGCAATTATTATCCGATTTGGCTGAAATTTTGCAAGACGGATTCTCTCATGACCATCAATTATTATGGTCATGATTATTATGGTCTGAATCGGTCTATAGCCCGATACAGCTCCCATATAAATCAATCTCTCTATTTGACTTTTTGAGCCCCCAAAGGGCGCAATTCTTAATCGAATTGGCTGACATTTTACACAGGTCTACAACATATAATTTAATTGTGGTCCAAACCGGACCATATATTGATATCGCTCTAATAGCAGAGCAAATTTTTATACCCTCCACCATAAGATGGGGGGTATACTAATTTCGTCATTCTGTTTGTAACTACTCGAAATATTCGTCTGAGACCCCATAAAGTATATATATTCTTGATCGTCGTGACATTTTATGTCGATCTAGCCATGTCCGTCCGTCTGTCCGTCCGTCCGTCCGTCCGTCCGTCCGTCCGTCCGTCCGTCCGTCGAAAGCACGCTAACTTCCGAAGGAGTTAAGCTAGCCACTTGAAATTTTGCACAAATACTTCTTATTAGTGTAGGTCGGTTGGTATTGTAAATGGGCCATATCGGTCCATGTTTTGATATAGCTGCCATATAAACCGATCTTGGGTCTTGACTTCTTGAGCCTCTAGAGTGCGCAATTCTTATCCGATTGGGATGAAATTTTGCACGACTTGTTTTGTTATGATATCCAACAACTGTGCCAAGTATGGTTTAAATCGGACTATAACTTGATATAGCTGCCATATAAACCGATCTTGGGTCTTGACTTCTTGAGCCTCTAGCGTGCGCAATTCTTATCCGATTGGAATGAAATTTTGCACGACGTGGTTTGTTATGATATCCAACAACTGTGCCAAGTATGGTTCAAATCGGTCCATAACCTGATATAGCTGCCATATAAACCGATCTGGGGTCTTGACTTCTTGAGCCTCTAGAGTGCGCAATTCTTATCCGATTGGAATGAAATTTTGCACGACGTGTTTTGTTATGATATCCAACAACTGTGCCAAGTATGGTTCAAATCGGTCTATAACCTTATTTAGCTGTCATATAAACCGATCTTGGGTCTTGACTTCTTGAGCCTCTAGAGGGCGCAATTCTTATCCAATTTGAATGAATTTTGGCACGTAGTATTTTGTTATACTATCCAACAACTGTGCCCAATATGGTTCAAATCGGTTCATAACCTGATATAGCTGCTATATAAACAGATCTCGGGACTTGACTTCTTGAGCTTCTAGAGGGCTCAATTTCTATCCGATTTAGCTGTAATTTCGCAAGACGTTTTTTATTGTTACTTTTAACAACTATGTCAAATAAAGTACAAGTCGGTTCATAACCTGATATAGCTGCCATATAAACCGATCTGGGATCTTGACATCTTGAGCCTCTAGAGGTCGCAATTATTATCCGATTTGCCTGAAATTTTGTACGACGGATTCTCTCATGACCATTAACATACGTGTTTATTATGGTCTGAATCGGTCTATAGGCCGATACAGCTCCCACAGCTCTTGAGCCCACAAAGGGCGCAATTCTTATTCGAATTGGCTGACATTTTACACAGGTCTCCAACATATAATTTAATTGTGGTCCAAACCGGACCATATCTTGATATCGCTCTAATAGCAGAGCAAGTCTTTTCTTATATCCTTTTTTTGCCTAAGAAGAGATGCCGGGAAAAGAACTCGACAAATGCGATCCATGGTGGAGGGTATATAAGATTCGGCCCGGCCGAACTTAGCACGCTTTTACTTGTTTCTTATATCCTGTTTTGCATAAGAAGAGATGAAAGGAAAAGAACTCGACAAATGCGATCCATGGTGGAGGGTATATAAGATTCGGCCCGGCCGAACATAGCACGCTTTTGCTTGTTGTTGTTGTGTTTGTTTTAAGTTAAGTTTCATTTACCTTATGTGTGTACGGGGCGATACTATCTTCGCCATCATCGACGATATTGTCGTTGTGTTTGTCGCTTGCAGATCAATTCATTTCAGTTTGAGGGGTGTATAGATGTATTATTTATATGTCGTTAATATGAAGCTATGGAATACTAATTAACTGCTTAAGACCAAAGCGGGTGAAAAAACTGTATGGATAGTTTACAAATAGAGCGGCAGAGGGAGTTGATGCGGAATATCATAGGGTGCTGATAAAGGCAACATGGATTGGTATTTCAGACATAAAAATATCTTGAAGAAGAAGTAAACAAATAGCAATGGTAATGAATAATACAGCAAAAGGGCAGTGAATACAAATAGAAAAAAAAGACTTAAGAAACATGAACATACACATTCATTTTATTTGGAGTAGACATCAAAAGGTAAAAAAGGATTTTAATTAAAAAATCATGAGTGCATTTTGATATCTATAAAGTGAAAAAAGTAACAAGTAAAAGCGTGCAAAGTTCTGCCGGGACGCATACTTTATACCCTCTACCATGAATCGCATTTGTCAAGTTCTTTGCCCCATATCTCTTTATGGGCATGTTTGGGACACAATAACAGACGTGGTTTGGAAAACAATTAGGGATTTTGAAAGAAGCACCGAGTTCTTGACTTAAATTTTCCTTTTTATACCCACCACCGAAGGATGGGGGTATATTCATTTTGTCATTCCGTTTGCAACACATCAAAATATCCATTTCCGACCCTATAAAGTATATATATTCTTGATCATATATAGCTGCCATATAGATCGATCCTCCGATTTATGGTGTAAGGCCGATAAAAGCCACATTCATTATACGATTTTGCTGAAATTTGGGACAGTGAGTTGTGTTAGGCCCTTTGACATATTTCTTCAATTTGGTCCAGGTCGGATCAGATTTGGATATAGCTGCCATATAGACCGATTTCTTGATTTATGGTTTTGGGCCCATAAAATGCGCATTTATTGTCCGATGTCGCCGAAATTTGGAACAGTGAGTTAAATTAAGCCCCTTGACATACTTCTTCAATATCGTACAGATCGGTTCAGATTTGGATATAGCTGCCATATAGACCGATATCTAGGTTTTAGGTTTTGGGGCCATAAAATACGCATTTATTGTCCGATGTCGCTGAAATTTGACACAGTGAGTTTGGTTAGGCTCTTCGACGTCCTTCTTCAATTTTGCCCAGATCAGTCCAGATTTGCATATAGCTGCCATATAGACCGATCTCTCGATTTAAGGTTTAGGGCCCATAAAAGAGGCATTTATTGTCCGATTTCGCCGAAATTTGGGACAGTGCTTTGAACATATTGTTTTGAGTCTATAGATTTCCTTTGTCTATGATGCTTCTCGCTTGGAGCGGCTTAGCGTCTTTAACATTGATCATCGTGAGTTAGTTGTACATAACCGACTATATGGCTACCTGTTGAATAGTCATATTTTTATACCCTCCACCATAAGATGGGGGGTATACTAATTTCGTCATTCTGTTTGTAACTAGTCGAAATATTCATCTGAGACCCCATAAAGTATATATATTCTTGATCGTCGTGACATTTTATGTCGATCTAGCCATGTCCGTCCGTCTGTCCGTCCGTCCGTCCGTCCGTCTGTCTGTCGAAAGCACGCTAACTTCCGAAGGAGTAAAGCTAGTCGCTTGAAATTTTGCACAAATACTTTTTATTAGTGTAGGTCGGTTGGTATTGTAAATGGGCCATATCGGTCCATGTTTTGATGTAGCTGCCATATAAACCGATCTTGGGTCTTGACTTCTTGAGCCTCTAGAGTGCGCAATTCTTATCCGATTGGAATGAAATTTTGCACGACGTGTTTTGCTATGATATCCAACAACTGTGCCAAGTATAGTTCAAATCGGCCCATAACCTGATATAGCTGCCATATAAACCGATCTTGGGTCTTGACTTCTTGAGCCTCTAGCGCGCGCAATTCTTATCCGATCAGAATGAAATTTTGCACGACGTGTTTTGTTATGATGTCCAACAACTGTGCCAAGTATGGTTCAAATCGGTCCATAACCTGATATAGCTGTCATATAAACCGATCTTGGGTCTTGACTTCTTGAGCCTCTAGAGTGCACAATTCTTATCCGATTGGAATGAAATTTTGCACGACGTGTTTTGTTATGATATCCAACAACTGTGCCAAGTATGGTTCAAATCGGGTTATTACCTGATATAGCTGCCATATAAACCGATCTTGGGTCTTGACTTCTTGAACCTCTAGCGTGCGCAATTCTTATCCGATCAGAATGAAATTTTGCACGAAGTATTTTGTTATGATATCCAACAACTGTGTCAAGTATGGTTCAAATCGGTTCATAACCTGATATAGCTGTGATATAAACAGATCTGGGGATTTGACTTCTTGAGCTTCTAGAGGGCGCAATTCCTATCCGATTTGGCTGAAATTTTGCATGACGTATTTTTTTTTACTTTGAACAACTGTGTTAAATAAGGTTCAAATCGGTTCATAACCTGATATAGCTGCTATATAAACCAATCTGGGATCTTGACTTCTTGACCCCTAGAGGTCGAAATTATTATCCGATATGCCTGAAATTTTGTACGATGGATCCTCTCATGACCATTAACGTACGTGTTTATTATGGTCTGAATCGGTCTATAGCCCGATACAGATCCCATATAAATCGTTCTCTCTATTTTACTTCGTGAGCCCCAATGGGCGCAATTTTCATACGAATTGGCTGAAATTTTACACAGGTCTCCAACATATAATTTAATTTTGGTCCGAACCGGACCATATCTTGATATCGTTTTAATAGCAGAGCAACTCTTTTCTTATATCCTTTTTTGCCTAAGAAGAGATGCCGGGAAAAGAACTCGACAAATGCGATCCATGGTGGAGGGTATATAAGATTCGGCCCGGCCGAACTTAGCACGCTTCTACTTGTTTTTTTTTTTTTTGAAATCAAATAAAATTGGCATATTAAGCGATTCTCATGGTAAAGAACTAATTTGCCGGTCTTTATAGTTTTTAGCAATTAAACCATGTAAAACTTTTGAACATGAAAGTGTTGCCCAGCAGCACTTTGTTTGAACTTTTCTAGGAAACAAAGGCTCCTTGTCGATGAGCTCAAAATGGCGGGCACCTTGGCGTTAAGGTTAGCAACTGCTCCTGTTACACTGAACGTCATAACTTTGGGGGTACGGCGTCAGTGTCCTATTAGGTCATTATAAATGATCAACTGTTTTGCGGTGAGGTGGTCCGCTGGTTATATGAGCAGAATAAAGATATCATATCAAAATATCTATCACTTGATCCCCCATTGTTTTAATGGGTCAAATTGATGGCGACTTTAGGAATGGGTCAAATTGGTGGCGACTTTAGGAAGTGAGGCACCACCTAGATTCTTTGACACAAAGTTTAATGTCATATTCGTAATCTGTTATCGCACACATTTCAATTGAGGCTCATCTAGCTATGATCGAATTATATTCTCATTTTGGGGTGGGGCGATTCCTAATTACATTGACTTAATTTTTTTTTTTTGTTAAATTCGTTGTCTAGTCCCGAATACATTTCATTCGAGTCCCGTTTTGATATTTACGTCCAATATGTTTGTTTGTGGGAGTTTTCGGGGATGGACGACCCCTCGCTTACTTGATCCCAATTTTAATACCATATTCGTATTGTACTCCTCAATACATTTCATTTGATACCCATATTGTCCCTATCGGTCCACTTTTGATTTTAAGTGGTGTTTTTGGGGAAACGGGGGAGGGTCCGAACGAACTAAAAAGCCTTTTCCTTCTTCCTGACCATTTCCGTAAACTACTTCCGAATACCTTTCATTCGAGTCCCACGTTGTCATTATCGTTCAATAAACCTATTTTAGGGGGTTTTGGGGTCGTGGTGGCTCCTCAGTTACTTGAATCCAATTATTAATATGAAATTTGTAGTCTACTCCTGAATACCTTCCATTTGAATCCCATATTGTCCCGATCGGTTCACTTTTATTTTGGGGTAGTACTTTTAGGGTAAGAGGGAGGGTCCGCCCCCCTACCGATATTAATAAATTATATAGCCTATTGCTCCTTCCGGAGCAATGGTTCAGCCGTTTTGGGTCTATACGGAACAAACAAACAAACAAACACAAATTCATTTTTAAATATATATAGACCAGCTGGACAGGGCCCGCTCCGCTACGCTTTCTTTCTCTCTCTTCTCTCTTAATTTGTCTGAGCATGGCACGGTCAAAAAAAAATTCCTATTTGTTGGTGCTGGTACAGCTTTTCATATATTTCGTCCCAATGTGGATATCATATTGGTGTTCCACTCCCAAATTTCTTACTTTTGAGCCATTAATTGCTAGGGTCGGTGAATATGTCCGGTATAAGGGTGTTTTTAGTGGTGAGGTGGACCCCCCTGTATCTGATTCGTGCTCTAGTCTCATATACCTCAAATCATTTGAGACAAATATTATCATCCGCTGCGAATTCTTTTACTTTATATGGAACAAAAGTTTCTTTGGAATATTTATTTTCGACAATAAAAGATGTTTTAGTGAAATACCATGCTACGAAAATATTATTTCGCTTGACTAACAGTTCAACAATATAAGTGCCTTTATCTGAATCCCATATGATGTTTATTGGTCCACGAATATAAGTTTGGATGTAAGGTGTACTCCATTCTTAAAATACTTCATTTCAGCCCGCTACTCTCATGATGTCTGATTTAGTGGTGTTTTAGAGGGAGAGGTGGTCCCCCATATACTTGGCCCTAAAAAAATATCAGCATCGTGCTCTTCTCTCAAATACCATTTATTTAAACCCAATATTGCCTTTGGCTTAAGAGGAATTTACAGGATGAGGCGTCCCCCAAACACATGGCCCCAAAATAGGTTATCAAATTCGCTTTCTAATCTCAAATACCTTTCATTTGAGCCACATATTGGAATGGTCGAAAAATGTTTTCCCTTTGGGGGTGTTTTGGGAAAGGGGTGATCCCCTAAATACATGGTCTTACATTTGGATATCAAATTCGTATTCTACATCCAAATACCTTTATTTGAGCCCCATATTGCGATGGTTAGTAAAAAATTGCTGTTTGTGGGGTATATCGGGAAAAGGGAAGACCCCAGAAAATAGGTCCCGAAAATGGGTATTAATTCTTGCTCGACCCCCCAATACCTTTCATTTAAGCCCCACATTGTCATGGTGGGTAAATATGGTGGTCCCTCAAATTCTAAGCCCTGAAAATATATCAGCAACGAGCTCTATTCTCATATATCTATATATCATTTATTTGAACCCCATATTGACATTGCCCTCAAAATTAGATATCAAATTCGTTTTCTAATCTCATTTAAACTCCATATTGCAAAAGTCACCAAATATGTCCAGTTTGGGGTATTGGCCCTTAAATCACTCTCTTTAAGACTCAAATTGTCTTGGTGAGCAAATTTGGGGGTTGTTATGGTGGTTGGACGTCCACTAGACAGTTGGTTCCGAATGTTGATGTCAGATATGTGGTCTACCCCACATACCTTTAATTTGAGCCCCATATTTCCATAGTCGGCAAACATGACCGGCATGGGGGGTGTTTTCAGGAATGGGCGGCCACTCAGTGAGGTGGCCTTGAAAAAATATACAGGATTCGTGTTCTACTCTAAAACCCTCTTATTTGAGCCTCATATTGCAATAGTCAGCAAATACTTCCTAGTTGGGTGGTGTTGAGAGGGTGGGGTGGCCCCATAGACACTTTTCCCGAATATTGATATCAGATTCGTGCTTTACTTCCAAAGACCTTTCATTTGAGCCCCATATTGCTATGGCCGTAAATTTATCCTCGATGGGGTATGTTTTTGGGGAGAGGCGTCCCCCCAAACACTTGGTCCCATATTTTGATATCAGATTCGAATTCTACACTCAAATACCTTTTACTTAAGCCCCATATTACCATGGTCAGTAAATAAGTCCTGGTTGGGGGGTGTTTTTGGGAAAGGGGTGGACCCCCAGAAACATGATCCCACATTTGGATATCAGATTCGTATTTCACTCGCAAATACCTTTCATTTGAGTCCCATATTGCCATGGTCGGTAAATATGTCCGATTTAGGGGTGTTTTGGGGCTTGGGGTGGTCCCCCTAGCAATTGGTCCGACAATTGGATATCAGATACGTTTTCTTAATCTAAATACCTTTAATTGGAGTCCCATATTGTCATGATTGGTCTAAATATATGTTTGGTACGTTTTAGGGTGGGGCAGCCCCCCTAGGTACTCCATTCGAAAGTTGGATACCAAGTTTGTAGTTTTAGAGTACTATATGAGAGCACACAAAATTTCGCACTTAAATCGCACCACCCATCTCCGAGATCTGGCGTTTCTGAAAATTATGGTAAAGGGGAGGGTCCCAGATCGGTCCAGATTTGGATATAGTTGCCATATAGACCCATCCCCTGATTTAGGGTTTAGGGCCCATAAAAGCCACATATATTACCCAATTTTGCTGAAAGTTAAGACAGTGAGTAGTGTTAGGCCCTTCGACATCCTTTGTCAATTTGGCTCAGATCGGTCCTGATTTGGATATAGCTGCCATATAGACCGATCTCTCGATTAAAGGTTTTGGGCCCGTAAAAGGCGCATTTATTGTCCAATGTGGCCGAAATTGGGGACAGTGTGTTAAATTAAGCCCCTTGACATTGGCAATATGGCAGAGATCGGTTCAGATTTGGATATAGCTGCCATATAGCCCGATCTCTCGATCTAAGGTTTTGGGGTCATAAAAGGCGCGTTTATTGTCCGATGACGCCGAAATTTGGGACGCTGAGTTGTGTTAGGCCCTTCGACATCGTTTTCAAATTTGACCCAGATCCGCCATATAGACCGATATCTCGATTTATTGTCTTGATCCCATAAAAGTCGCATTTATAATACGATTTCACTGAAATTTTACACAGTGACTTATGCTAGTACATAGTTCAAATCGGTTTATTTTTATACCCTCCACCATAAGATGGGGGGTATACTAATTTCGTCATTCTGTTTGTAACTACTCGAAATATTCGTCTGAGACCCCATAAAGTATATATATTCTTGATCGTCGTGACATTTTATGTCGATCTAGCCATGTCCGTCCGTCTGTCCGTCCGTCCGTCCGTCCGTCCGTCTGTCTGTCGAAAGCACGCTAACTTCCGAAGGAGTAAAGCTAGCCGCTTGAAATTTTGCACAAATACTTCTTATTAGTGTAGGTCGGTTGGTATTGTAAATGGGCCATATCGGTCCATGGTTTGATATAGCTGCCATATAAACCGATCTTGGGTCTTGACTTCTTGAGCCTCTAGAGTGCGCAATTCTTATCCGATTGGAATGAAATTTTGCACGACGTGTTTTGTTATGATATACAACAACTGTGCCAAGTATAGTTCAAATCGGTCCATAGCCTGATATAGCTGCCATATAAACCGATCTTGGGTCTTGACTTCTTGAGCATCTAGCGTGCGCAATTCTTATCCGATTGGGATGAAATTTTGCACGACGTGTTTTGTTATGATATCCAACAACTGTGCCAAGTATGGTTCAAATCGGTCTATAACCTGATATAGCTGCCATATAAACCGATCTTGGGTCTTGACTTCTTGAGCCTCTACAGTGCGCAATTTTTATCCGATTGGAATGGAATTTCGCACGACGTGTTTTGTTATGATACCCAACAACTGTACCAAGTATGGTTTAAATCGGTCCATAACCTGATATAGCTGCCATATAAACCGATCTTGGGTCTTGACTTCTTGAGCCTCTAGAGTGCACAATTCTTATCCGATTTGAATGAATTTTTGCACGAAGTATTTCGTTATGATATCTAACAACTGTGCCAAGTATGGTTCAAATCGGTCCATAACCTGATATAGCTGTCATATAAACAGATCTGGGGATTTGATTTCTTGAGCTTCTAGAGGGCGCAATTCTTATCCGATTTGGCTGAAATTTAGCATGACGTATTTTATTTTTACTTTCAACAACTGTGTCAAATAAGGTTCACATCGGTTCATAACCTGATATAGCTGCCATATAAACCGATCTGGGATCTCTACTTCTTGACCCCTAGAGGTCGCAATTATTATCCGATATGCCTGAAATTTTGTACGACGGATCCTCTCATGACCATCAACAAACGTGTTTATTATGGTCTGAATCGGTCTATAGCCCGATACAGATCCCATATAAATCGCTCTCTCTATTTAACTTCGTGAGCCCCAATGGGCGCAATTCTTATACGAATTGGCTGAAATTTTACACAGGTCTCCAACATATAATTTAATTGTGGTCCGAACCGGACCATATCTTGATATCGTTTTAATAGCAGAGCAACTCTTTTCTTATATCCTTTTTTGCCTAAGAAGAGATTCCGGGAAAAGAACTCGACAAATGCGATCCATGGTGGAGGGTATATAAGATTCGGCCCGGCCGAACTTAGCACGCTTTTACTTGTTAGATATAGCTACTTAAAAGACCAATATTTTGTTATACACAATTGAACAATGACTTGTACTTATTAGCATTTGGTCCAAATCGGAACATATTTCGATATAGCTGCTATTGGGCATAAGGTATGCATTGAGATGTGTTCAATGGAACACACAAATGGAAATGGTGTAAGGGTAAGGTCCGCCCATTATAGTTTGGATACCAGATCTACTTCATTCTCTTGGATTTTGTGGTGGATTGGAGTAGCCAAACTCTTTGCCCCAAATGTGGATAATAGATTCATACTCCACTCCCGTAAATCACATTGGAGCTACATATTGGCATAGTCGGTATATATGTGTGGTTTAGGGGGAGTTTATGAGGTGAGGCGTCCCTGAAACACTTGACTATGAAGCAGATACAGATTTGAGCCCCTTTTTACCATTATCCGCAAATATGTCCAGTTTGAGGGGTATGCAGGGTGGGGCGGCCACCCACGTACTTACAAACAATCAAAAAATTTTGGCCATGAACATTCCACTAGAGAAAAGGGGCAAATGTCTCACATATCAATGAGTGCAGTCGGATTCAAGTTTTAAGCTCAATGATAAGGGGCCTCCTTTTTATAGCCGTGTCCAAACGGCGTGCCGCATGGGACACATCTTTGGAAAAAACTTTTACATTGCATAGTATCTCACAAATGTTGCCAGCATTAACCCGTTCTTAGGCCTAAAAAACAATATCAGCATCGTGCTCTACTCTCAAATTTCTTTAATTTGAGTCCCAATTGCCATTGGTTTAGGGGAAGTTTATGGGTTGGCACGACCCCTACACATTTGGTCTCAAACTTGGATATCAAATTCGTTTCTACTCTCAAATACCTATAATTTATCGCCATAGTAGGCAATCATGGCCGGTTTGAAGGGAGTTTAGAGGCGGACCCTGAAGTAATATCAGCATCGTGAGCGCTATTTTGTTTGAGGAGGTTATCAAGAAATTCTCGGCTAGGAGGTCTCGTCCAAAATCATATTTCAAAGCGACTTCTTGGGATACTACATTCTTAAAGATCAGCATGTCCTCTTGTGTCCATTCCAATTTGAGGGTAAAAAGTGTTCTCTACTAACAAAGACCATTTATTTCTTTCATATTCAATCCAGATCGGCCTTCATATATAATTCATATATTGGGTTGCCCAAAAAGTAATTGCAGATTTTTTAAAAGAAAGTAAATGCATTTTTAATAAAACTTAGAATGAACTTTAATCAAATATCCTTTTTTTACACTTTTTTTCTAAAGCAAGCTAAAAGTAACAGCTGATAACTGACAGAAGAAAAAATGCAATTACAGAGTCACAAGCTGTGAAAAAATTTGTCAACGCCGACTATAGGAAAAATCCGCAATTACTTTTTGGGCAACCCAATATTATTTTTAATTCCTTCTTTTAGGTAGGATAGGGGGAGGGGGATTGGAGAGAGGAGAGGTTAGCAAACAGACCCCCCTCACCCTAAGAACCAAAAGACAATTTATTTGAGTCTTTTATTGGTGCGATCTTGTGTCCTGCGGAAAGGTAGGACGTGACCCAGATACTTGAATTCTTATACCAACATTGGATTCGAAATATACTGTCATAGACCTCTCTGTTAATTGACTTATTATCATGATCGAACTACACGTCCTATTGAAGGTTATTTAGTGGGTGGGCAGGGTCCCAGACCCTGTCCTAATTGTACATACTAGATTCGTAGTCAAGTCCCAAAGACCTTTCATTCGATACCCATTTTGTGACGTTGGACATTTATCCTGTTTTAAGGGTTTTCAGAATTTGGGTGGCCCCCCATACACCTTGGACCAAATTCCTATAACAGATGTGTACTCACTTTTCAAATATCTTTTGTTTGATACCCATATTGTCGCAATCGGCATTGGACTTTACCTTTAAATAGCTTTCACTTGATATCCATATTTTTCCAATCGCTAAATTTGTCCTGCTGGGGACAAAAACGGTTAAAGTGGTGTTTTTGGGGTGGTGGGGCCCCCCGACACTTAGGGTAACATTTTAAAGCCCAGTTCGTACTCTACTTTCAAATAACTTTCACCAAAGCGGTGAAAGTTTCCTCTTGGGGCTTTTTTGGACGTTGGGTACTCCCCCGGAAATTAAGAGTGAAATTTTTATACCAAATTTGTACTCTACTCTTAATTACCTTTCATTTTATACCCATACTGTCCCAATCGGTACACATGTCCGTTCGGATGAGTTTTGGGATGGGGCGTCCCCCCAGGTTATTTGACCCCAAAATTTTTTACCAATTTCGTGTTTTTGGGGTACCATAACCATGAACCTATTTACGATAGGATATCCATCGATATTTTGGCCTGATGTCCAAGCAAGATGTCAAGTCTCAAATTACTGTAAAAACTACTGGTACGTTGATCAGCTCAAATGCAAATGCATGATTGACCATGAACATTAGATCAAGTACCAGGGGCAAACTTCCCACATCACAATTAGTACCGTCCGATCAAAGACTAAGCTCAATGTTGAAAGGTTTTTTTTTGGCTTCAGTTTCTTTTGGGTTTCAGTACAGCATTTGAATGGGATAAACACCGCTGAACATTTTTATACCCACCACCGACGGATGGGGGTTTATTCATTTTGTCATTCCGTTTTCAACGCATCGAAATATCCATTTCCGACCCTATAAAGTATATATATTCTTGATCAGCGTAAAAATCTAAGACGATCTAGACATGTCCGTCCGTCTGTCTGTTGAAATCACGCTACAGTCTTCAAAAAGAGATATTGGGCTGAAATTTTGCACAGGTTCTTTTTTTTATCCAAAAACAGGTTAAGTTCGAAGATGGGCTATATCGGACTATATCTTGATATAGACCGATCCGCCGATTTAGGGTCTTAGGCCAATAAAGGCCACATTTACTATCCGATTTTGCTGAAATTTGGGACAATGAGTTGTGTTAGGCCCCTCGACATCCTCCGTCAATTTGGCTCAGATCGGTGCAGATTTGGATATAGCTGCCATATTGACCGATCCTCCGATTTAGGGTCATAGATCCCTAAAAGCTACATTTATTACCCGATTTTGCTGAAATTTGAGACAGTGAGTTGTCTTAAGCCCTTCGTCGTCCTCCGTTAATACAGCTCTGATCGGTTCAGATTTGGATATAGCTGCCATATAGACCGATCCTCCGACTTAAGGTCATAGACCCATAAAAGCTACATTTATTATCGGATTTTGCTGAAATTCGGGACAGTGAGTTGTGTTAGGCCCTTCGACATCGTCCGTCAATATGGCTCAGATCGGTACAGATTTGGATATAGCTGCCATATAGACCGATTTTCCAATTTAGGGTCTTGGGTTCATAACAGCCACATTTATTACCCGATTTTGAGAAAATTTGGGACAGTGAGTTGTATTAGACCCTTCAACATCCTCCGTCAATTTGGCTCAGATCGGTCCAGATTTGGATATAGCTGCCATATAGACCGATCTCTCGGTTTATGTTTTGGGGCTATAAAAAGCGCATTTATTGTCCGATGTTGCCGAAATTTGGGACAAAGAGTTAAGTTAAGCCCCTCCACATATTTCTTCAAGTTGGTCTAGATCGATCAAGATTTGCATAAAGCTCCCATATAAACCGATTTCTCGATTTAAAGTCTTGGCCCCATAAAAGGCGAATTTTTAATCCGATTGCTATTGAAATTTGACACACTGACTTGTGTTATGCTTTTCGACATCCGTGTGATATATAGTTCAGATCGATTTATTTTTAGATATAACTACTAAAAAGACAAATATTTTGTTATATACAATTGAACAATAACTTTTACTTATTAGTATCTGGTCCAAATCAGAACATAGCTGCTATGGGGCATATGGTATGAATTTTGCACCGGATTTTGAGGAAAGGTGGTTCACATATATATCCGAGGTGGTGGGTATCCAAAGTTCGGCCCGGCCGAACTTAACGCCTTTTTACTTGTTTCTGATGTTTTCACCAGGATTCAAACTCACGCGTTCAGCAATATTGGTGCACATGCTTAACTCTGCGTTACTGTGCCCTCCATTCTGTCAACATTTTTAAGTATTTTAAGACTGATATTTGTATTCGAAAAGCATTGACCTAAAATTTAAATTGAAACCAGCCACTTTTCACCAACACCTAATTACCATTTCAATGAAAGACAAAAATGTCAACAACTAAATTTGTGGAAAGCTTTTTCCAACAATTATTGCATTTTCCTTTTTTCTTGTAATCGATTTATGTCGCTCAGCATGATTTACTATGGAAAAAAAAATTGTGAACTCAAAATCACATAAACACAAAATTTTATAACCAATTTTCAAAAAAGTCATACATGGGAAACATGCATTAATGTAGGTAACATTCTGCATTCTGCAGCATTGTGCCAGCAACAAGTAACATATGGTCTGCCACAGCCCTAGTCGCGGCAGGGCCAACACTAAGACAATGTATTAAAATGTTTATGGCAGTGGTGTGAACATGCAGGAATATCTGTCCTATGCCCGATGAGTTCTAAATAACAAAAAACTACAGCTAAACAAAAATTGGCAAGTCAAAGAAGATTATGATGCTGAGATGAGGACTATGGCGACGATGACTTCGAAGGTGAAATATATGAGCCGGGCATTATTAAGGCCAAAAGGCCGACACAATATTCCTTAAGCTATGGCAACTTATTAGCCATCCGCAATGGACACAATGGACACATGTTCTTGTTATTCGTGTCTAGTTTTTCCCCCGTTTTTCTTGGTGCTTCGATTAAGGCATGATATGTATGTTACTTACTGTTGGTGTTTGCTTTTGGTGTGTAAACTCAATAAAAAGACTTATGTTTTGTATTTGCACTATAAACTCTTGAACTTTCATCTTAGTATGTGTGTATCTATAGTCTATAATACCCTGTTCATGTGGTCATTATGTGGTAGGAATGAAGAAGACTGCACTGTATGATTTATGACTGAAGAGCTTGTGATTAACCCCTTTGGGGCCATAAACATATGTAATGAAGAGTATGCGACCTGTATAATACTTTTGGAAATTGGGGCCAGAGGCAAAAACAAAAGGCTTCTATGCTTGGGAACAACATCATTAGTTTAAAATATTATAGAATTAAACTTTTCCTTCATCAACCAAATCGCTCGAAAAAGCGAAGAACTGGTTTACATGTCGCAAGAGGCATAACCACAAATTCTAGTTCTCTTTGAATGTATAAGGGCGTGCATAGTCTAGCAAGATCGTCTGCTCTTCCATACCCTAGGATATAGGTTAGGTTTAGTTTATCGGGTAGCCCATCATAGGAAAGTTCACTCGGAGGCCCGTTCGGGCCATTATGATACCCCCGAAAAAAAGATAAGAGAAGGAAGATGTGAGACCTCGGGCTATATCCAGAGCCTGCGTCCCTGCAGACCCGAACATGAGTACAGCAAATTCTCGATATTTTCCTCCTCATCAAGACAACTCCTGCGGCCATACGGCCTATGGCACAGTGTCCTGTTATAACCCATTCCAAGGTATTAATCGACCTCAAACCAGCAACCATCTGCCGAGTCTCATCATGCAACCGACACAAAAAGGCGTTAAGTGCGGCCGGGCCGAACTTTGGATACCCATCACCTCGGGTATATATGTAAACCATCTTTCATCAAAATTCGGTGAAAATTTCATACCTTATACTCATATACCTCATACCGATCTGAACTATATACGACACGGATGTCGAAAAGCCGAACATAAGTCACTGTGTCAAATGTCAGTGAAATCGGATTATAAATGCGCCTTTATGGGGCCAAGACTTTAAATCGAGATATCGGTCTACATGGCAGCTATATCCAAATCTGGACCAATTTGGGCCAAGTTGCATAAACAGGTCGAAAAGCCTAACACAATGCACTGTCCCAAATTTCGGCGAAATCGGACGATAAATGCCTCTTTTATGGGCTCTAAACCTTAAATCAAGAGATCGGTCTATATTGCAGCTATATGCAAATCTGGACCGATCTGGACAAAATTCAAGAAGAACGTCGAAGAGCCTAACCAAACTCACTGTGTCAAATTTCAGCGACATCGGACAAAAAATGCATCTTTTATGGCCCCAAAATCTAAAACCTAGATATCGGTCTATATGGCAGCTATATCCAAATCTGGACCGATCTGTGCGATATGGCAGAAGTATGTCAAGGGGCTTAACTTAACACATTGTTCCAAATTTCGGCGACATCGGACAATAAATGGTATGGGCTCAAAACCATAAATCAAGAAATCGGTCTATATGGCAGCTATATCCAAATCTGAACCGATCTGGACCAAATTGAAGAAATATGTCAAAGGGCCTAACACAACTCACTGTTCCAAATTTCAGCAAAATCGGATAATGAATGTGGCTTTTATGGGCCTTACACCATAAATCGGAGGATCGATCTATATGGCAGCTATATCCAAATCTGGACCGATCTGAGCCAAATTAACGAAGGATGTCGATGGCCCTTACATAAATTACTGTCCCGAATTTCTATTTAAATCTGGACCGATCTGAGCCAAATTAACGAAGGAAGTCGAAGGGCCTAACACAACTAACTGCCCCAAATTTCAGCGAAATCGGATAATAAATGTGGCTTTTATGGGCCTAAGACGTTAAATCGCCGGATCGGTCTATATGGGGGCTACATCAAGATATAGTCCGATATAGCCCATTTTCGAACTTAACCTGCCTATGGACAAAAAAAGAGTCTGTGCAAAATTTCAGCTCAATATCTCTATTTTTATACCCACCACCGAAGGATGGGGGTATATTCATTTTGTCATTCCGTTTGCAACACATCGAAGTATCCATTTCCGACCCTATAAAGTATTTATATTCTTGATCAGCGTAAACATCCAAGACGATCTAGACATGTCCGTCCGTCCGTCCGTCTGTCTGTTGAAATCACGCTACAGTCTTTAAAAATTGAGATATTGAGCTGAAATTTTGCACAGATTCTTTTTTGGCCATAAGCAGGTTAAGTTCGAAGGTGGGCTATATCGGACTATATCTTGATATAGCCCCCATATAGACCGATCCGCCGATTTAGGGTCGTTTGCCCATAAAAGCCACATTTATTATTCGCTTTGGATGAAATTTGGCACAATGAGTTGTGTTAGGCCCTTCAATATTCTTCGTCAATTTGGTCCAGATTTGGATATAGCTGCCATATAGAGCGATCCTCCGATTTATGGTCTTAGGCCCATAAAAGCCACATTTATTATCCGATTTTGCTGAAATTTGGGACAGTGAGTTGCGTTGAGCCCTTCGACATCCTTCGTCAATTTGGCCCAGATCGGTTCAGATTTGGATATAGCTGCCATATAGACCGATCCTCCGATTTATGGTCTTACGACCATAAAAGCCACATTTATTATCCGATTTTGCTGAAATTTGGGACAGTGAGTTGCGTTGAGCCCTTCGACATCCTTCAGCAATTTGGTCCAGATCGGTAAAAATTTGGATATAGCTGCCATATAGACCGATCCTCCGATTTATGGTCTTAGGCCCATAAAAGCCACATTTATTATCCGATTTTGCTGAAATTTGGGACAGTAAGTTGCGTTGAGCTCTTCGACGTCCTTCGTCAATTTGGACCAGATCGGTCTAAATTTGGATATAGCTGCCATATAGACCGATCCTCCGATTTAAGGTCTTAGGCCCATAAAAGCCACATTTATTATCCGATTTTGCTGAAATTTGGGACAGTGATTTGCCTTAGGCCCTTCGACATCTTTCTTCTATTTGGCCCTGATCGCTTCAGATATGGATATAGCTGCCATATAGACTGATCTCTCGATTTAAGGTTTTGGGCTCATAAAAAGCGCATTTATTGTCCGATGTCGCCGAAATTTGGGACAATGACTTGTGTTGGGTCCTTCGAAATTTGTCTTCAATTTGGCTCAGATCGGTCCGGATTTGGATATAGCTGCCATATAGACCGATCTCTCAGTTGAAAAATGACTTGTACTTATAAGCATTTGGTCTAAATCGGATGATATCTATAGAGCTGCTATGGGGCCTAAGGTATGCATTTTTCACTGGATTTTGACGAAATGTGGTTCACATATATACCCGAGGTGGTGGGTATCCAAAGTTCGGCCCGGCCGAACTTAACGCCTTCTTACTTGTTAAAGACTGTAGCGTGATTTCAACAGACAGACGGACGGACATGTCTAGATCGTCTTAGATTTTTACGCTGATCAAGAATATATATACTTTAAATATGTCGGAAATGGATATTTCGATGCGTTGCAAACGGAATGACAAAATGAATATACCCCCATCCTTCGGTGGTGGGTATAACTAGGCGCTCGAAATTTTGCAGAAATATTTCAGTCTAGATCAGCTAGGATTTTAAATGATCCATATTTGTCCATGTTTTGATTTAGCTCCCATATAAACCGATAATGGATCTTGACTTTTTGATCGTCTAGAGGGCGCAATTCTCATCCGATTTGGCTGAAATTTTGTTATGACTTTCAACAACTGTGCTAAGTATGGTTAAAATATGTTCATAAGCTGATATAGCTGTCATATAAGCCGACCTCGGATCTTGACTCCTTGAGCCTCTAGACAGAGCAATTATTGCCCGATTTGGCTAATGTGTTATGTTATTACTTTCAACAACTGTGGTAAGTATGGTCTGAAACGGTTCATAACGTGATAACTACCATATAAACTGATCTCGGATCTTGACTTCTTGAATTCGCAATTCTTATCAGATTTTGCTGAAATTTTGTATAAGGTATTTTGTTATAGCTTCCAATAACTGCACCAAGTATGGTCGAAATCAGTTCAAAAATTAATAAAGCTGCTATATAAACCAATCTCGTATCTTTACTTCTTGGGCCTCTAGACGGCGCATGACGTGTTTTGTTATAACTTCCATAAACTGTGCTGTGTTAAAAAGAGAGTGATGATATTAGTCCGCCTCATGCCGCTATGGACGTACTCCTAAGCCCGTAATCGGATTGTTATGCGCTCTGAATACTAAACAAGTAAAAAGGCATTAAGTTCGGCCGGGCCGAACTTTGGATACCCACCACCTCAGGTATATATGTAAACCGCCTTTCATCAAAATTCGTTGAAAAATTCATAACTTACGTCCCATATCAGTTATATTAAAATGTGTTCCGATTTTGGTCCAAATACTAATAAGTACAGTAGATATATCTAAAAATAAACCGATCTGAACCATATACGACACGGATGTCGAAAAGCCTAACATAAGACTTTGTCAAATTTCAGTGATATAGGATTATAAATGCGAATTTTATGGGGCCAAGAGCCTAACTTAAAGCACTGTCCCAAATTTAAGCGAAATCGGACAATAAATGCCTCTTTTATGAGCCCAAAACCTTAAATCGAGAGATCGGTCTATATGGCAGCTATATCCAAATCTGGACCGATCTGTGCGATATTGCAAAAGTATGTCCAGGGGCTTAATTTAACTCACTGTCCCGAATTTCGGCGACATCGAACAATAAATGAGCATTTTATGGGCCCAAAACCTTAAATCAGGAAATCGGTCTATATGGCAGCTATATCCAAATCTGAACCGATCTGGGCCAAATTGGCGAAGGATGTCTAAGGGCCTAAGACAACTCACTGTCCCAAACTTCAGCAAAATCGGATAATAAATATGGCTTTTGTGGGCCTAAGACCCGAAATCGGAGGATCGGTCTATATGGCAGCTATATCCAAATCTGAACCGATCTAGGCAAAATTAACGAAGGAAGTCGAAGGGCCTAACACAACTCCCTGTCCCAAATTCCAGCAAAATCGGATAATATATGTGGCTTTTATGGGCTTAAGACCCTAAATCGGAGGATCGATCTATATGGCAGCTATATCCTAATCTGGACCGATCTGAGCCAAATTGGCGAAGGATGTCGAAGGGCCTAACACAATTCACTGTCCCGAATTTCATCAAAATCGGATAATAAATTTTGCTTTTGTGGGCCTAAGACCCTAAATCGGAGGATCGGTCTATATGGCAGCTATATCCAAATCGAAACCGATCTACGCCAAATTACCGAAGGAAGTTGAAGGGCCTAACACAACTCACTGCTTCAAATTTCAGCGAAATCGGATAATAAATGTGGCTTTTATGGGCCTCAGACCCTAAATCGGAGGATCGGTCTATATGGCAGCTATATCCAAAACTGGACCGATCTAGACCAAATTGACGGAGGATGTCGAAGGGCCTAACGCAACTCACTGTCCCAAATTTCAGCGAAATCGGATAATAAATGTGGCTTTTATGGGCCTAAGACCCTATATCGGCGGATCGGTCTATATGGCTCAATATCTTTATTTTTAAAGGCTGTAGCGTGATTTCAACAGACAGACGGACAGACGGACAGACGGACGGACATGTCTAGATCGTCTTAGATTTTTACGCTGATCAAGAATATATATACTTTATAGGGTCGGAAATGGATATTTCGATGTGTTGCAAACGGAATGACAAAATGAATATACCCCCATCCTTCGGTGGTGGGTATAAAAATAACCTCGAAAAAAGAAATCGAAGTCAAAAATTCCGTGATACCTACAAAATCGCTAAACGTTTTCCATACCACGCCACTAAGTTGGTTTATGTGCGGGATTGTGCGAAAACCGGGCAATGACATAGGAAATACTCAAATGTATCATCGTCTTCCCCGCATGCTCTACACATGCTACCACATGCCACACCGATTTTACATGAGTTAGTAGTTCTATGCGTCCCGTTGTGATGCTATACAGACTTCCTTATTACTTACATTTAGTTATAGCCTCGTCTACTCACGATCTGGATCTCCCTTTATGATTTTCGCCGTCCAACCGACCGTTTCGGGAATAAAGTTCATTCTAAGTTTTATTAAAAAAGCATTTACTTTCTTTTAAAAAATCCGCAATTACTTTTTGGGCAACCCAATAATTTTCGAAATACCGAGGTGACCAACATTAGGGGCCTGCCAAAAATCGCTCGGACAACCTAGGGCCTTGAATTTCGTGTGTAGCATAATCTCCTAGATGGCAATACCAGAGTTCCGCCAATTCAGGACTGTGCAGTTGGCAGCTGTGTCTCGCACACGACCTCAAGTGTAATCTCAGGTATCCGATAGGAAACCTCTTTTATTCCATCCAGGTTTCATATCTTCGCCTCGATTATACCGCGATGGTATGACCTGCTCCTATCCTCAATCCATTCGCCCGTCGCCTTAAGTCTCATCGCCACAGTTTCTGCTTTACACTTAATCTGTTTGTCTCTGGGTCGTATATCTAGAATAGTCTCAACTGTCCTAGTGGGCGTGGTTCTCATCACTACGCCTATACCAAGACAACATGTTCTCTGAACCTTTAATATTATCCTTACGTTGCACTTTTTTTCCATCGTAGTCCACAAACCAACTGCGACGTAAGTGAGTATTGGTCTAATCATGCTCCTGCAGATCCGATGAACTATCTTCGGATTCAGGCCCCATTTCGAGCCTACGGCCCATCTGTATAATGCCCAACATATGTGAGCAATCTAATACGCTCCTGAATGTCATGCTTCCAATTAAGTTTCCTGTCCAAGATCACTCCTGAGTATTTGAGCCTATCCGATATCGGAATCGTTCTGTTGAGAAAACATTGTGCCTCAAATTGACCTGCTTCGTCTTCCTAGTGGACAGTTAGATTTCAATCTTCTCTGGGTTAACATTGAGACCCCTAGGTCTAGCTCAGTCGTATGTAATTTGCAAGACCCTTTCGGCATTTGTACTTGGCTGGCTCGGATCCATATTCTTTAGAAGTATTACCACATCGTTTGCGTAACAGGTGGATTCAAATCCCTCATCAGTCAGCATCCATAATAGGTTATTTATGGTGGTCACCCATAGGAGTGGCGATAAAATGTCCCAATTTAGTGTGCCCTGTGCTACCTTATCCTTTACATTTATGTCATGGAATCCTTAATTTTTCCACCTGTTCCTTAGAATATGGTTTATCCAGTCTCTAAGAATAGGATCAGCGTGTCGGTCCGCACATTGTAAAATCAATATCAATGTATACAGCCAATGTGTACGTCTTGGCATGCAGGGCAGTATTCACCAACCTTTCCTAGACACACAAATGATGTTTGTATTTGAGAAGTTCCCGGATGTCCTACTCTTTATCATGGTATCCACAATACTTTCCATGGCTTAGTGTCGCATAACTTACCTTGTGGGGCTTAGGTATAAATTTCAACCTTGTCACCTGCCAGCCTTTCGGAGTATGTGCTGGTCCTAGGCAGGCTGTGCAAATAGTGGCCGGATCTGGCGCCATATAGTCGGCCTTCTTCTGTAGTAACGCCGAAAATATTCCATCATATCCGGGTGACTTAAATGGTTGGAAGCTTCCAAAGGCTCTATGTCATGTTCTTGGCATTTCTTCAAGATCTTTTTATACACACCACCGAAGGATGGGGGTATATTCATTTTGTCATTCCGTTTGCAACACATCGAAATATCCATGTCCGACCCTATAAAGTATATATATTCTTGATCAGCGTAAAAATCTAAGACGATCTAGACATGTCCGTCCGCCTGTCCGCCTGTCTGTTGAAATCACGCTACAGTCTTTAAAAATAGAGATATTGAGCTGAAACTTTGCACAGATTCTTTTTTTGTCCATAAGCAGGTTGAGTTCGAAGATGGGCTATATCGGACTATATCTTGATATAGCCCCCATATAGACCGATCCGCCGATTTATGTCTTTGGCCAATAAAAGCCACATTTATTATCCGATTTTGCTGAAATTTGGGACAGTGAGTTGTATCAGGCCCTTCAACAACCTTCGCCAATTTGGCTTAGATCGGTTCAGATTTGGATATAGCTGCCATATAGACCGATCCTTAGATTTAGGGTCTTTGGCCAATAAAAGCCACATTTATTATCCGATTTTGCTGAAATTTGGGACAGTGAGTTGTGTCAAGCCCTTTAATAACCTTCGCTAATTTGGCTCAGATCGGTCCAGATTTGGATATAGCTGCCATATAGACCGATCCTCCGATTTAGGGTCTTAGGCCCATAAAATCCACATTTATTATCCAATTTTGCTGAAATTTGGAACAGTGAGTTAAGTTAAGGTCCTTCGACATTCTTCGTTTATTTGGCTCAGATCGGTCCAAATTTGGATATAGCTGCCATATAGACCGATCCTCCGATTTAGGGTCTTAGGCCCACAAAAGCCACATTTATTGTCCGATGTCGCCGAAATTTGGGACAGTGAGTTAAGTTAAGCCCCTTGACATACTTCTGCAATATGGCACAGATCGGTCGAGATTTGGATATAGCTGCCATATAGACCGATCTCGCGGTTTTGGGTTTTGGGGCCATAAAAAACGCATTTATTGTCCGATGTCATCGTAATTTGGGACAGTGAGTTAAGTTAAGCCCCTTGACAAACTTCTTCAATACGGCACAGATCGGTCCAGATTTGGATATAGCTGCCATATAGACCGATCTCTCGATTTAATGTTTTTGGCCCATAAAAGGCGCATTTACTGTCCGATGTTGCCGAAATTTGGGACATTGAGTTAAGTTAAGCCCCTCCACATATTTTTGCAATTTGGTCTAGATCGATGAGGTTGCATATAGCTGCCATATAGACCGATATCTCGATTTAAAGTCTTGACCCCAAAAAAGGGGCATTTATAATCATAAGACATAAGGTATGCAATTTTCACCGGATTTCGATGAAAGGTGGTTTAAATATATACCCGAGGTGGTGGGTATCCAAAGTTCGGCCCGGCCGAACTTAACGGCTTTTTTACTTGTTATATATAAGAAGATAAATTTTTAACAGGGACCCGGCCGAACTTAGGACGCTTTTACTTGTTTCATTTCATCAGTAGTTCAGATGTAACCGTCCCTGTCATCACCAACAGACTCCATCGTTCTTGTACTTATGTGCTTGAATGCCTTTCTACTGTTATATACATAAATCTTGCGTTTTTACGGTGAAAGATATCTTCCTTAGGCTTTAAATGGTTTAAATCGGAATGTAACGGGTATCTGAGGGAAAAGGGAGACATATGGTCAGAATTCTTATAGGAATTCCACGATTAAGTGTATTGGAAAAAACCTTTAATCCTTTTCCCGTATCCATCTTAATAGGGAACTGAGCGATCCATGCTTATTGTTTTTAACTCAGTATCCGTCGCCTAGTATTCACGGTTAAAAATGCGTATCTAGAATATGCTATTATGACTTGCCTTCCATGCCAGGAAGTATGAGACCTTCCTCAGCTTTTCCCAAATAATTCTCAGCCTAAGCGCGGCTTTGGCGACACAGATACTAAAAGGCTTTATATTCAAAATTTTTTCATATCCAACGTATGCCTAAGATCTAAGTGATCATGACTCAATGCATTCTTTAGAATTTATTCGTTTCTGTAGCCTTCCAATACAACCCATATGCCGGCACTATTCTTCTAATTGTCATACAGGGTGGCTGATGAATATTGCTACAATGATGAATATTGCTACATTTTTTTTTCGGTGTATGGAATACATTTTTCTTTTATTCATGTTAAATTAAATTATTAAATTAATTATTAAATTATTATTAATTAAATTAATTAATTAATTAATTAAATTAATTATTAAATTATTATTATTAAATAGAAAAAAAGTTATTACATTTTTTTTTGGTAGCGGCTTTCATCAGCCACCCTGTAGAACCTTCTCCTGCAGTTGTAATGGGACCATAGTATGTAATGGCTCATTCTACCCTCCACCATAGTATTGAGGTATACTAGCTTCGTCATTGCTTTTGTAGCACATTGAAATAATGGTCTTTTACCCCATAAGGTATTCTTTGTTGATTGCCATGACATTTTATGCCGATCTAGCCATGTTGGTCCGTCTGTCCGTTTCGTCTGTCCGTTCCGTCTGTCCGTTCTATCTGTCCGTTCCGTCTGTCCGTTCCGTCTGTCCGTTCCGTCTGTCCGTTCCGTCTGTCCGTTCCGTCTGTCCGTTCCGTCTGTCCGTTCCGTCTGTCCGTTCCGTCTGCCCGTTCCGTCTGTCCGTTCCGTCTGTCCGTTCCGTCTGTCAGTCGGTCTGTCCGTCCATTAGTTTATCTGTCTGTCCGTCTGTCGAAAGAACGCTAACTTTCGATAGAATGAAGGTACGAGCTTGAAATATAGGTCCACGTTTTGATATAGCCCCCTATATAAACCGATCTACGGGAATACTTCTTGATCCTCTAGAAAGGGCAATTCATAATCGATTTGGCTGAAATTCTAAACTATGACGTTTCTATAACATTCAACAGACGTATCTATGGTCCGAATAGATCCAAAACCTGATAAAACTCCCACATAATCCGATCTCGCCAATGCATTTCTTAAGCCTCTAAAAGGCGCAGTTCTTATTTTATTTGGATAAAATTTTGTTCAACGACTTCTCCTATTATATTCATAACCTAATATTGCTTCCATTTAAACCAATCTCCCGGTTGCACTTCTTAAGCCCCTTAAGGGGAATTGGCAGAAATTTTGCAGAATGACTTTTACTATGGTCTCAAAAATCTAGACCAAGTATGGCCCGATTCGGTCCATAACCTGATCTTATCTGGCCCATAACCTCCCTTATCCTTTCTTTGCCAGGCAAAAAACTTGACAAATGCGATCCATGGTGGAGGCTATATAATATTCGGCCCGGCCGATCTTAACTCGTTTTTACCTGTTTTCCTCAATTTTCAATATTCCAGTAATGCTGGAGGCCACCGTAGTGCTGAGCATAACATGTCCCCCTATGACGCCGATCGCCTGGTTTCCAACAACGGTGTGAATATAGAACAAGTAAAACAGTGCTAAACCGAATCTTGGTAACCCACCACCATGGATTCTGCTAGAAACTTGTACAAACAAAATGTTGAATGGCATAATTTTATTCTGCATACCAATAATCGAGAGACCGGTTTATATGGGAGCTATATCAGGTTATATACCGATTTGGACCATACATGACAGCGATGTTGGAGGTCACAGCAGAATGCTTTAGGCAAAAGTACAGCCAAATCGGATGAAAATTGCGGGAAAATCAGGTGCTCAAGAAATGAAATCGGGAGATCGGTTTATGTGGGAGCTATATCCAAATCTGAACCGATATTCAGATTCATCAGTATTAAGTATATGTGCAAAAATTTCAAGCAGATAGTAAACCCTTTGGTGGTGGGTATGATAATGAAGACCTCTTGGAAAAACAAGTAAAAGCGTGCTAAGTTCGGCCGGGCCGAATCTTATACACCCTCCACCATGGATCGCATTTGTCAAGTTGTTTTCCCGGCATCTCTTCTTAGGCTAAAAAGGATATAAGAAAAGAGTTGCTCTGCTATTAAAACGAAATCAAGATGTGGTCCGGTTCGGACCACAATTAAATTATATGTTGGAGACCTGTGTAAAATTTCAGCCAATTCGTATAAGAATTGCGCCCATTGGGGCTCACGGAGTAAAATAGAGAGAACGATTTATATGGGATTTGTATCGGGCTATAGACCGATTCAGAACATAATAAACGCGTTTGTTGATGGTCATGAGAGGATCCGTCGTACAAAATTTCAGGCATATCGGATAATAATTGCGACCTCTAGGGGTCAAGAAGTCAAGATCCCAGATCGGTTTATATGGCAGGTATATCAGGTTATGAACCGATTTGAACCATACTTGACACAGTTGTTGGATATCATGACGAAATACTTCGAGCAAAAAATCATTCAAATCGGATAAGAATTGTGCCCTCTAGAGGCTCAAGAAGTCAAGACCCAAGATCGGTTTGTATAGCAGCTATATCAGGTTATGAACCGATTTAAACCATACTCGACACAGTTGTTGGGTATCATAACAAAACTCGTTGTGCGAAATTTCATTCCAATCGGATAAGAATTGCGCCCGCTAGAGGCTCAAGAAGTCAAGACCCAAGATCGGTTTATATGGCAGCTATATCAGGTTATGAACCGATTTGAACCATACTTGGCAAAGTTGTTGAATGTCATAACAAAACACGTCGTGCAAAAGTTCATCCCAATCGGATAAGAATTGCGCTCTCTAGAGGCTCAAGAAGTCAAGACCCAAGATCGGTTTATATGGCAGCTATATCAAAACATGGACCGATATGGCAAATTTACAATACCAACCGACCTGCACTAATAAGAAGTATTTGTGCAAAATTTCAAGCGGCTAGCTTTACTCCTTCGGAAGTTAGCGTGCTTTCGACAGACAGACGGACGGACGGACGGACGGACAGACGGACGGACAGACGGACGGACAGACGGACGGACGGACGGACAGACGAACGGACGGACATGGCTAGATCGTCATAAAATGTCGCGACGATCAAGAATATATATACTTTATGGGGTCTCAGACGAATATTTCGAGTAGTTACAAACAGAATGACGAAATTAGTATACCCCCCATCTTATGGTGGAGGGTATAATTATGATGGTGAAATACAGCGTCCCATAGCTTAATCGAATCAAGAAGTGATTCTTAGCCGATCTTAGCTCATCTTTATATAAGCGTTGCTAACAAATGGACAAATTTATAATGCCCTGTAACACAGTGGTAGTGTTGGGTATAAATTGGCCTAAACCATGGAGCTAAAACATGAAAAGCGTATTAAGTTCGGCAGGGGCGAATCTTATATACCCTCCATCATGGAACGCATTTGTCATGTTTTTTGAATGCCATTTTGAATATATATATATATAAACTACATCAAGTTATTGACCGATATGAACCGTACTTGTCATGGGTGTTAGGTATCATAGAAAAATACCACCTCCAAAATTTCAGGCAAATCGAGTAAAAATTGTGCCATCCAGTGGCTCAGAGTGTCAAATTGGGAGATCGGTTTGTATGGCAGCTATATCAGGTTATCAGCCGAATTACACCATACTCGGCACAGTTGTTTAAAGTTATACCAAAACGACATATCCAACTAAATTATACAAGAATTGTGTCCTATAGAAGCTCAAGAAGTCTAATCGGAAGATGGGTTTATAAGGCGGCTATATCAGGTTATGGACTGATTTAGACCATACTTAGCACAAAAAAAAATGCATTCGTGTACGATATGAGCACAACATCAGCCCAATCAGATAAAAATGGCGACCTCTAGAATCTCAAGAAATCCAATCATGAGATCGGTTTATATGGCAGCTATATCAGATTATAAACCAATTTGAACCAGTTGAACAGTTGTTGAAAGTCATAACAAACCACCACGTGCAAAATTTCAGCCTAATCGGATAAGAATTGCGCCTTCTAGTAGCTCAAGAAGTCAAGACCCAAAATCGGATTATATGGCAGCTATCAAAACAAAACATGAACCGATTTGTCCTATTTGCAATCCTAACCGACATACACTAGCTTTACTCCTTAGAAAGTTAGCGTGCTTTCGACAGACAGACCGAGGAACGGACGGACAGACGGGCATGGCTATATCGACTTCAAATGTCATGTCGTTAAAAAATATATATACTCCATGTGGTCTTAGACTCATATTTCGAGATTCTACAAACAGAGCAGAGAGGAGAGTCTCAGTGAGGAGTCAGGTGGCACTGGCTCTTAATTAAATACTGAGTGGCAATGATACTCGAGATGACAATGCGAGTTATTGGCTCCTTCAAATAACCAATGGCCAACATCAGCATCTGTTCCCAGGTTAGGGGCGGCTGGCGGCGAGCGTCGGATCTTGGAGCAAGCGGCTCGCCACAACGAGGGATACATGCAATACCACAAAACCCATGCGGTTGGGGCGCTGGGCCAGTAACCCGCCCCTGGAAAACATAGAACTACTATGGAAAACAAAGGAATAGTAAAAACGGACCAACGTTGACGACCCACGCGAACGAAAAAAGGACCATGATTTGCAGATCTGCACCTGGAATATCCGCACTCTTTATAGAGATGGTGCAGTATACGCGCTGGCGGATGTTCAAGGCAGATATTACCGCCTTACAGGAAATGCGATGGACTGGGAATGGCGTCACTACAACGCCAAACGGTGACGAACTATACTATAGCTGCCATAACACGAGGCATGAATTTGGCTGCGGATTTGTGGTTAGTCGGAGACTGAAACACCTTGTCTCCAGCTTTACTCCGGTGGATGAGAGGCTAGCCACAATCCGCATAAAAGCCAAATTCTTCAACATCAGTCTTATTTGTGCCCATGCCCCGACGGAAGACACAGACGAGCAGACCAAGGATATTTTCTAAGAGCGCCTAGAGAGAGAATATGACCGCTGCCCCGCCCATGATATTAAAATCGTTCTGGAAGATTTTAATGCGAAAAAAGGGAAGGAAGAAATTTTTGATCCAACAGTCGGAAAGTTTAGCCTCCACGAGATTACGTCCAGTAATGGGTTGAGGCTGATAGATTTCGCCGCGGCAAAAAACATGGTAGTTAGTAGCACCAGATTTCAACATAAAAATATCCATAAAGCCACATGGCTGTCACCCGATCAAAACACGAGAAACCAAATTGATCACGTTATGATAGATGGAAGGCATTCATCCAGCGTGTTAGATGCTAGGTCATGTTGTCAGAATGGATGATGAAGCTCCAGCAAAGAAGTCTTTTGAAGGCAAACACGGTGGTACACGCAAACCGGGAAGACCAAAAGCCCAAAGGAAAGATCAAGTTTTGGGAGACACCTCGAAATTTGGCGTTCGAGATTTTAGAATGAGCGCAGAAGATCGAGGCGCTTGGAACGCTATTCTACGTTCGGCTAGTGGAACAAATATTCTGTCATAGCCAATTAAAGTAAAGTAAGTACAAACAGAATGACGAAATAATTGCACCCCCATCCTATGGTGAAGGGTATACAAATTGTGCTACCATCAGATGTTAGACTGTAGCCAGGATTTCTTTAATCTTCGCCATACCCAGGTGACCATTTCGAGTTTATTGCTTTAAGCCTCCCGACATCCGACCTTAATATGGTTTAGATCGGACTACATTTACATATAGCGGTTATATAGACCAATCTGCCGATAAAGAGTCTGAATCCCATAAAAGCTTTATTTATTACCCGATTTTTCTGAAATTTGTAACAGTGAGTTGCTTTAAGACTCCTAACATCCAACCCAAATATGAATCAGATCAGACTGTACAGATATTGCTATCATATAGTCCGATCTTTTGATTTTAATACCCACCACCGAAGGATGGGGGTATATTGATTTTGTCTTTCCGTTTGCAACACATCGAAATATCCATTTCCGACCCTATAAAGTATATATATTCTTGATCAGCGTAAAAATCTAAGGCGATCTAGCCATGTCCGTCCGTCTGTCTGTTGAAATCACGCTACAGTCTTTAAAAATAGAGATATTGAGCTGAAATTTTGCACAGATTCTTTTTTGCCCATAAGCAGGTTAAGTTCGAAGATGGGCTATATCGGACTATATCTTGATATAGCCCCCATATAGACCGATCCGCCGATTTAGGGTCTTAGGCGAATATAAGCCACATTTATTATCCGATTTTGCTGAAATTTTGGACAGTGAGTTGTGTTTGGCCCTTCGACATCCTTCGTCAATTTGGCTCAGATCGGTTCAGATTTGGATATAGCTGTCATATATACCGTTCCTCCGATTTAGGATCTAAGGCCCCTAAAAGCCACATTTATTATCCGATTTTGCTGAAATTTGGGACAGTGAGTTGTATTTGGCTCTTCGATATCCTGCGTCAATTTGGCTCAGATCGGTTCAGAATTGGACATAGCTGCCATATAGACCGATCCTCCGGTTTAGGGTCTTAGGCCCACAAAAGCCACATTTATTATAAGATTTTAATGAAATTCGGGACAGTGAATTGTGTAAGGCCCATCGACATCCTTCGTTAATTTGGCTCAGATCGGTCCAGATTTGGATATAGCTGACATATAGATCGATCCTCCGATTTATGATGTAATGCCCATAAAAGCCACATTCATTATCCGATTTTGCTGAAATTTGGGACAGTGAGTTGTGTTAGGCCCATCGACATCATTCGTCAATTTGGTTCAGATCGGTTCAGATTTGGATATAGCTGCCATATAGACCGATTTCTTGATTTATGGTTTTGGGCCCATAAAATGCTCATTTATTGTCCGATGTCGCCGAAATTTGGAACAGTGAGTTAAGTTAAGCCCCTCGACATACTTCTGCAATATCGCACAGATCGGTCCAGATTTGAATTATGGCCCCAGTTTTGGGGCCATAAAAGACGCGTTTCTTGTCCGATGTCGCTGAAATTTGACACAGTGAGTTTGGTTAGGCTCTTCGACGTCCTTCTTCAATTTTGCCCAGATCGGTCCAGATTTGAATATAGCTGCCATATAGACCAATCTCACGATTTAAGGTTTAGGGCTCATAAAAGAGGCATTTATTGTCCGATTTCGCCCAAATTTGGGACAGTGCATTGTGTTAGGCTTTTCGACATGTTTATGCAACTTGGCCCAAATCGGTCCAGATTTGGATATAGCTGCCATGCAGACCGATATCTCGATTTAAAGTCTTGGCCCCATGAAAGGCGCATTTATAATCAAGCTAGCCGCTTGAAATTTTGCACAAATACTTCTTATTAGTGTAGGTCGGTTGGTATTGTAAATGGGCCATATCGGTGCATGTTTTGATATAGCTGCCATACAAACCGATCTTGGGTCTTGACTTCTTGAGCCTCTTGAGTGCGCAATTCTTATCCGAATGGAATGAAATTTTGCACGGCGTGTTTTGTTATTATATCCAACAACTGTGCCAAGTATGGTTCAAATCGGTCCATAACCTGATATAGCTGTCATATAAACAGATCTTGGGTCTTGACTTCTTGAGCCTCTAGAGGTCGCAATTATTATCCGATTTGCCTGAAATTTTGTACGATGGATTCTCTCATGACCATCAACATACGTGTTTATTATGGTCTGAATCGGTCTATAGCCCGATACAGCTCCCATATAAATCGATCTCTCTATTTAACTTCGTGAGCCCCAATGGGCCCAATTCTTATACGAATTGGCTGACATTTTATACAGGTCTCCAACATATAATTTAATTGTGGTCCAAAGCGGACCATATCTTGATATCGCTCTAATAGCAGAGCAAATCTTTTCTTATATCCTTTTTTTTTGCCTAAGAAGAGATGCCGAGAAAAGAACTCGACAAATGCGATCCATGGTGGAGGGTATATAAGATTCGGCCCGGCCGAACTTAGCACGCTTTTACTTGTTTTTTTTAGATAGCATATACGCTGTGGTCTTTAGAGGGCACTTTGAATTGCCCTAAAGGCTTACTAGTACGATGCAATTTCTGACAGATTGTCTCCCAGGAACTTCTAATGGGTCGTGTCTTTACTTCTTGTACTTTTCAAGGTTCTACAATATTTAACCCAGCTCTTGCAAATATTTACCTCTGGGTTTTAAAGGGTGATTTTTTTGAGGTTAGGATTTTCATGCATTAGTATTTGACAGATCACGTGGGATTTCAGACATGGTGTCAAAGAGAAAGATGCTCAGTATGCTTTGACATTTCATTATGAATAGACTTACTAACGAGCAACGCTTGCAAATTATTGAATTTTATTACCAAAATCAGTGTTCGGTTCGAAATGTGTTCAAATTTTGACAAATTTTGTTCAGCGATGAGGCTCATTTCTGGTTGAATGGCTACGTAAATAAGCAAAATTGCCGCATTTGGAGTGAAGAGAACCAGAAGCCGTTCAAGAACTGCCCATGCATCCCGAAAAATGCACTGTTTGGTGTGGTTTGTACGCTGGTGGAATCATTGGACCGTATTTTTTCAAAGATGCTGTTGGACGCAACGTTACGGTGAATGAACACATTTCGAACCGAACACTGATTTTGGTAATAAAATTCAATGATTTGCAAGCGTTGCTCGTTAGTAAGTCTATTCATGATGAAATGTCAAAGCATACTGAGCATCTTTCTCTTTGACACCATGTCTGAAATCCCACGTGATCTGTCAAATACTAATGCATGAAAATCCTAACCTCAAAAAAATCACCCTTTAATTGCCACAAGAATTTAACAAAATAGAAACTTTTTCATACTTTTCAAAAAAAAAAAAAGTTTTGTATTCTTATGCCTTTAGCAAAAGGGTTAATAGTCTTGTATACAGTTGAAAAAAAAAACAAAAAGTGACCTATCAATAAAAAATTCCAAACAATCTTTGGCATGGTAAGTATATAACACGCTGCAAAAATTCATGGTGGGTGTTGTTGGGATTTTCCAGAGAGCAGAATTTAATTAACTTTTCATTATTATCAACAACCATACAACCAGTAGGCATGATATATTAGCACAATACAAAACAAATAGTTTTTAGGTAGTATGCTCCACACAAAAGCCTGCGGAAATCATCAAATATCCCAGGTTACTCATTACTCATTAATCCATTAATTTTTGGCATTGCTCTGAACTAAAAAAGCCAACCAACCATTGTTTTGCAGTAGTTTGCACTTAAGCGGCATTAGATGCCTTCAAAAAGGCTTATTGTTATTTAATTTGTTGGAAATCGATTTGTGTTAAAGCGATTTCAATAGTTTTTTTTTTTTTTTATATTTAAAAAACACCCGCTACCACTTTTTGTAGTTTTATTTTATCTTATTTTATACACTTCTTCTCGTTTTAGATGAAATTATCGCCTAGCCAAGATATGACATGAATTGGCATATTTTCAATGTGAAATATTTCAATTTGTTGGCCTTTTTATCTAAGCCGTCATAATAAACATTTTAAAAGACACTTTGTAATTATTGAACAATGAATAGAAAAAAGATGCCGTATGATAGGATTGAACAACAACAAAAACAACAAACAAACAGAAACTTAACCGATAACAACTGGCACACAAAAAACTGTAACTTCACACTCTTCTATAGGAAATAAAGACAACAATGAGTTGAAGAAAACGAAAATACAAAATGATTTAAATGGTTTACTTGCTACGCTTGTTGCTGACGTTGGTCATGGTGTTGTTGGTCAATTAAGACTCCCCAACAAATTATGGTGAGGTAATGGTAAGGAGATCACAGATCAAATGGAAAAGAGAAGAAACATCAGTCGCCGACCTATAGGCACTGTACCGAAAAATTAAAAACAGCTAAGAACTCAGTGGAAGAAAATTTAACAATTTCCTTTGGCACAAGGATCTCCTTCAATCAGTTGTTATACCCACCACCATCGGATGGAGGTATACTAATCTTGTCTTTCCGTTTGAATCACCTCGAAATATTCGTCTAAGAACCCATAAAGTATATATATTCTTGATCGCCTCGACGTTCTGAGCCGATCTAGCCATGTCCGTTTGTCGAAACCATGATAGCGGTCGAACGCGTAAAGCTAGCCGCTTGTAATCTTGTCGTTGAAGACAGCAAATGGGCCATATCGTTTCAGATTCAGATATACACGCAACCATATTTGTTATTCAAACAGAAAAAATGTTTGCTAAAACAGTAGTTTTTGTCTGCTGAAAATGGGAAGCACACATTACTGCTGTTTCAGCAAACATGGGGCTGTTGTATTAGCAAACATTTCTACCGCTATTTCAACTAACAAAATATGCTGTTTTGAGTACACAAGTCTGCTGAAAAAATTGTATGCTACTTTTTATGGTTGCCTGTTACTTGTTATACCCACCACCGACGGATGGGGGTATATTCATTTTGTCATTCCGTTTCCAACACATCGAAATATCCATTTCCGACCCTATAAATATATATATTCTTGATCAGCGTAAAAATCTAAGACGATCTAGACATGTCCGTCCGTCTGTCTGTTTAAATTACGCTACAGTCTTCAAAAACAGAGATATTGAGCTGAAACTTTACACAGATTCTTTGTTTGTCCATAAGCAGGTTAAGTTCGAAGATGGGCTATATCGGACTATATCTTGATATAGCTCCCATATAGACTGATCCGCCGATTTAGGGTCTTAGGCCAATAAAAGCCACATTTATTATCCGATTTTGCTGGAATTTAAGACATTGAGTTATGTTGGGCCCTTTGACATCCTCCGTCAATTTGGCCTAGATCGGTTCAGATTTGGATATAGCTGCCATATAGACCGATCCTACGATTTAGGGTTTTAGGCCCATAAAGCCACATTTATTATCCGATTTTGCTGAAATTCCGGATAGTGAGTTGCCTTAGGCCCTTCGTCATCTTCCGTCAATATGGCTCAGATGGCTTCAGATTTGGATATAGCTGCCATATAGACCGATCCTCCGATTTATGTTCTTAGGCCCATAAAAGCCACATTTATTATCCGATTTTGCTGAAATTTGGGACAGTGAGTTGCGGTGAGCCCTTCGATATCCTCCGTCAATTTGGCTCAGAGCGGTCAAGATTTGGATATAGCTGTCATATAGACCGATCCTCCGATTTAGGGTCATAGGCCAATAAAAGTTACATTTATTACCCGATTTTGCTGAAAATTGGGACAGTGAGTTGTGAAAGGAACTTCGACATCCTTCGCTAATTTGGCCCAGATCGGTTCAGATTGGGATATAGCTGCCATATAGACCGATTCTCCATTTCAGGGTCTTAGGCCCATAAAAGCCTAAGACCCGACTTTGCGAAAATTTGGGACAGTGAGTTGTATTAGGCCCTTAAACATCCTCCGTCAATTTGGCTCAGATCGCTCCAGATTTGGATATAGCTGCCTTATAGACCGATCTGTCGGTTTTAGGTTTTGGGGCCATAAAAAGCGCATTTATTGTGCGATGTTGCCGAAATTTGGGACAAAGAGTTAGGTTAAGCCCCTCCACATATTTCTGCAATTTGGTCTAGATCGATCAAGATTTCCATATAGCTGCCATAAAAACCGTTTATGAATTTTCGACCGGATTTTGAGGAAAGGTGGTTCACATATATATCCGAGGTGGTGGGTACCCAAAGTTCAGTCCGGCCGAACTTAACGCCTTTTTACTTGTTTTAATTACTTTAGGCATTTTAAAATTTTTTTTTTTAAAGTTTGTTGGAAGAGATGGTTTTAATTTGAGGAATATTACTGTACATTTCGACACATGGCTGAGCTAGCTCGCATTTCTTGTTATTGCACATGAATGGCATGGTCTTTTGTATCTGAATTTAAAAAAAAGAGGTTATGGAAAGTATACATTCAGTGGTGGTCCGATTTGGACCAAATACTAATAAGTACAAGTCATTGTTCAATTCGGTATAACAAAATTTTTATCTTTTTAGTAGCTATATCTATAAAAACAAGTAAGAGCGTGCTATGTTCGGCCGGGCCGAATCTTATATACCCTCCACCATTGATCGCATTTGTCGAGTTCTATGCGCGGTATCTCTTTTTAGACAAACATAGAAAATTGAATAAGAACTGTTATGCTATTGGAGCTATATTAAGTTATAGTCCGATTCGGACCATAAATGAATGCTGATTTCAGTTCATTCGGATAAGAGTTGCGCCTTGTAGGGGCTCAAGAAGCAAAATCGGAAGATAGATTTATATAGGAGCTGTATCAAGCTATTGATCGATTCAGACCATATTAGACACGTATGTTGAAGATCATGAGAGAAGCCGTTGTACAAAATTTCAGCCAATTTTGATGAGAATTGCGCCCTCTAGAGGTTCAAGAAGTCAAGATCCCAGATCGGTTTATATGGCAGCTATATCAGGTTATAAACGGATTTGCGCAATATTTAGCACAGTTATTGGAAGTCATAACAAAACACCTCATGCTAAATTTTAGCCAAATGGGATGAGAATTGCGCGCTCAACTGGCTCAAGAAGTCAAGATCCAAGATCGGTTTATATGAAAGCTATACCAGATTATGAGCCGATTTGTATCTTACTTAGCACAGTTATTGATAGTGATTCCAAAACACTACGTGCAAAATTTCAGTTAAATCGGACGAGAATTGCGCCCTCAAGAGGGTCAAGAAGTCAAGACCCAAGATCGGTTTGTAAGGCCGGTATATCGAAACATGGACCGATTTGTCCCATTTACAATACCAACTGACCTACCCTAATAGAAAGTATTTGTTCAAAATTTCAAGCGGCTAGCTTTACTCCTTCGAAAGTTAGCGTGCTTTCAAAAGACAGACGGACGGACGGTAGATCGACATAAAATGTCGAGACAATGAAGAATATATGTACTTTATGGGGTCTCAGACGAATATTTCGAGCATTTACAAACACAATGACGTAATTACTATACGCCCTATCCTATGGCGGAGGGTATAAAAATAGAGATATTGAGCTGGATATATTAAAGAGAGTGGAACTAAATATTCATAGGTTTTTAGGCCAATACCCCAAACCGGACATATTTGCTGACTTTTGCAATAAGGAGTTTAAATGAGTTTAAAAAACGAATTTGATATCCAATTTTGAGGCCAATGGCAATATGGGGTTCAAATAAATGATATATAGATATATGAGAATAGAGCACGTTGCTCATATATTTTCAGGGCTTAGAATTTGGGGGACCACCCCACACCCCCAAAAAACACCCCTATATCGGGCATTTTTACCGACCATGACAATGTGGGGCTTAAATGAAGGGTATTTGGGGTAGAGCATGAATTGATACTCATTTTCGGGACCAATTTTTTGGGGGTATACCCTTTTCCCAAAATACTCACAAACAGCAATTTTTTAGTGACCACCGCAATATGGGGCTCAAATAAGAGTAGAATACGAATTTGATATCCAAATGTAGGACCATGTAATTAGGGCATCATCCATTTCCCAAAACACCCCCAAAGGGAAACAATTTTTCGACCATGCCAATATGTGGCTGAAATGAAAGGTATTTGAGATTAGAAAACGAATTTGATATCCAATTTTGAGGGCAATGGCAATATAGGGTTCAAATAAATGATATGTAGACATATGAGAATAGAGCACGTTGCTGATATATTTTCAGGGCTTACAATTTGGGGGACCACCCCACTCCCCAAAACACCCCTATACCGGGCATATTTACCGACCATGACAATGTGGGGCTTAAATGAAGGGTATTGGGGGGTAGAGCAAGAATTGATACCCATTTTTGGGACCAATTTTCTGGGGGTATACCCCTTTCCCAAAACACCCCCAAAGGGAAAACATTTTTCGACCATGCCAATATGTGGCTCAAATGAAAGGTATTTGCGATTAGAAAACTAATTTTATAACCTATTTCGGGCCATGTGTATGGAGGACGCCTCATCCTGTAAACTCCTCTTAAGCCAATGGCAATATAATTGGTATTTGAGAGAATAGCACGATGCTGATATTTTTTCAGGGCAAAGTGCCTGGGGGATCACCTCTCCCCGGAAAACACCACTCAATCAGATATCATGAGAATATCGGGCTGAAATGAAGTATTTTAAGAATAGAGTGCACCTTACATCCAAACTTAAATTCGTAGACCAATAAAGATCATATGGGATTTAGATAAAGGCACTTATATTGTTAAACAGTTAGTCAAGTGATATACCACTTGGTATTTCACTAAAAGCTCTTTAATTGTCGAAAATAAATATTCCAAGGAAACCTTTGTTCCATATAAAGTAAAGGAAACTTTTGTTCCATAAAAGAAGGCGCAGTGGAGCGGGTCCGGACCAGCTAGTGTATAATAAAATTATGCACTTCAACAAAATTTATTTTGTATACATTTTTACCGTAATCCATGGTGGTGGATTCCCAACATTCGGCCCGGCCAAACATATTGTAGCACGCTTTCTTTTGTTTTTTTTATACCCACCACCGTAGGATGCAACGCATCGAAATATCAATTTCCAACCCTTCAAAGTATATATATTTCGGATCGTCGTAAAATTCTAAGACGAGTTAATAATGTCCGTGTGTCTGTCCGTCTATCCGTCTATCCGTCTGTCCGTCCGTCTGTTGTTATCACTCTACAGCCTTCAAAAATTGAGATATTGAGCTGAAATTTGCTATATTGAAATATTGGAAATTTGGTATATTTGGATATTGGAACGGGCCAAATCGGACCATATTTGGATATTGCTGCTATATAGACCGACTTTCCGATAAAGTGTCTATTGCCCATAAATGCTTTATTTTTTACCCGATTTCGCTGAAATTTGAAACAGTGAGTAGTTTAAGGCTTCCCGACATCTGACTCGTCGACTATATTTAGATATAGCTGCCATATAGACCGATCTGCCTATAAGGGGACTGAAGCCCATAAAAGCTTTATTTATTACCCGATTTCGCTGAAATTTGAAACAGTGAGTTTTTCTGAGCCTCCCGATATTCGACCTTTATATATAATTATAATTGGATATATCTGCCAAAAAGGCCAATATTTTGTACTACAAAATTGAATAGTGTCATTTATATTAGACCACTCAATGTGCGGAATTTGGGTGCTTAAATTATCCAATTTTCATCGGATTCTGACGAAAGGGGATTTACATATATTCTCGAGGTGGTGGGTATCCAAAGTTCGGCCCGGCCGTTCTTAGTGCCTTTTTACTTGTTTTTAAATCTTGTAACAATGACCGCAAACAAATGAAAATGTCGATGAAATTTTCTCTGAAGGAATCAAAAAACTTTTTCCTTAAGAAAATATTTCAATAAACCGAAAAGAGGAGCCCACAAGCTATATTGGAAGCCATAGAAGAAAGAGAGTCCGAGTACATCCCGGAGACGCCATAAGATCGTCAAGGTCATTGTCTGTGTTATTGAGAGTAAATTGTACTTCTCCTCGACATGCAACTGTAGGCTTCGCCCTTTTGACTAAGCAACCGTGACAAATTTCTTCCAAGCGATATAATATCGTCTCTGGACGTCGCACAGTGGCGCGGACAGAGAAAACAGGTGGCAAAAATAAAAATGTTCATGAGCACCTTCAAAATTTTGATAGAACAATTTCAAAAATGGTACGTCTAGAAATGTCAAATTTTTAGTTTAAGAAATGTGACCGTTCAAAATTGGCGAATTTTCGACTCTCAAAAAAAACACGTTTTTGGTAATTTAGTCCGTTTGCAAGTGAATATGTCGAAAACTAAATAACAAATTATCAATTTTATACCCATCACCATAGTACAAGGGGTATATTCATTTAGTCATTCCGTTTGCAACACATCGAAATATTCATTTCCGACCCCACAAAGTATATACATTTCTGATCGTCGTAAATCTGTCCGGCCATGTGTCCGTCAGTTCTAATCACTCTACAATCTTTAAAAATTAAGATATTGAGTTGAAATTTTACACTGACTCGTATTTCTTCTATATGAAGGTTAAGTTCTTCAGCGGGCCAAATCGGACTATATAGATATACCTGCCATATAGACCGATCCAACGATCTAGGGTCTTAAGCCCGTAAAAGCAGAATTTTTTCCGATTTCGCTGAAATTTTAGACAGGCAGTTGTACTAGGCGCCAGTATATTGAAACCGAATATTGGCCGTACCGGACCACAACATATAGCCATATAGACCGATATGCCGGTTTAGGGTCTTAAGCCTGTAACAGATGCATTTGTTATTCCATTCCGATGAAATTGTAAACAGAGTGTTGTTTTAAGCCTCCTGAAATCCGACATCAAACATGGTTCAGATCGGAACATATTTAGATATAGCTGTCTTATAGACCGATCTGCAGATAAAGTGTCTTGAGCCCTTAAAAGCTGCATTTATATCCCGATTTCGCTGAAACTTGAAACAGCGAGTTATTTTAAGACTGCCGTAGTCACACCTAAATATGGTATTTAAGGTCTTATGTCCATAAAAGCCGCAATTATTATCCGATTTGCAGATAGTCTTCTGTTATGAATTCCAACAACTGTGCCAAGTACGGTCCATATCTGTCTACAATCTGATATAGATCCCATATAAACAGATCTTTCGATCATCCTGGTTTGGTTCGTAGAAGCTTTCATTTTTGCTGGTTTGACAGAAATTTGGTACGAAGAATAAAATTATGCCCTACAACCAAATTTATGTTGTACACATTTTTAGCCGAATTCAGGCCGGCCGAACTTGGCATGCCTTTGCAAATTTTGCCCACGAAGATTCCGCTAAGGAACAGGGACAAACTTCTCACATATCACTGAGTGTAGTCCGATTCAAGTTTTAAGCTCAATGATAATGGGCCTCCTCTGTCCGTCCGTCCGTCCGTCTGTCGAAAGCACGCTAACTTCCGAAGGAGTAAAGCTAGCCGCTTGAAATTTTGCACAAATACTTCTTATTAGTGTAGGTCGGTTGGTATTGTAAATGGGCCATAGAGGTCCATGTTTTGATATAGCTGTCATATAAACCGATCTTGGGTCTTGACTTCTTGAGCCTCTAGAGGGCGCAATTCTTATCCGATTGGGATGAAATTTTGCACGACGTGTTTTGCTATTATATCCAACAGCTGTGCCAAGTATGGTTCAAATCGGTCCATAACCTGATATAGCTGCCATATACACCGATCTTAGGTTTTGACTTCTTGAGCCTCTAGAGTGCGCAATTCTTATCCGATTGGAATGAAATTTTGCACGACGTGTTTTGTTATGATATCCAACAACTGTTCTAAATATGGTTCAAATCGGTTCAAAACCTGATATAGCTGTCATATAAACAGATCTGGGAACTTGACTTCTTGAGCTTCTAGAGGGCAATTCCTATCCGATTTGGCTGAAATTTCGCAAGACGTTTTTTATTGTTACTTTCAACAACTATGTCAAATAAAGTACAAGTCGATTCATAACCTGATATAGCTGCCGTATAAACCGATCTGGGATCTTGACTTCTTGAGCCTCTAGAGGTCGCAATTATTATCCGATTTGCCTGAAATTTTGTACGACGGATTCTTTCATGACCATCAACATACGTGTTTATTATGGTCTGAATCGGTCCATAGCCCGATACAGCTCCCATATAAATCGATCTCTCTATTTTACTTTTTGAGGTCACAAAGAGCGAAATTCTTATTCGAATTGGCTGACATTTTACACAGGTCTCCAACATATAATTTAATTGTGGTCCAAACCGGACCATATCTTGATATCGCTCTAATAGCAGAGCAAATATTTTCTTATATCCTTTTTTTTTGCCTAAGAAGAGATGCCGGGAAAAGAACTCGATAAATGCGATCCACGGTGGAGGGTATATAAGATTCGGCCCGGCCGAACTTAGCACGCTTTTACTTGTTTGCTTTACTTAGTTACCATTCTTCCACAAATTTTGATATTGATGAGACATAACTAGGCACCTAAAGGGTTTTTTTTTACCTATTATCTTTTTGGCAACACTGGTTTAAACAGCTCACGCAGGTTTAGTGTTTTGTTTCACTTTCAAATATCTAACAATGAATCGTTTTACAAACGAACAACGCTTGCAAATTATTGAATTTTGTTATCAAAATGCGTGGTCTGTTTTGAAAGTTCATCGCGCTCTTCTTCTTCCATTTTATGGCGAAGCTCGTTTTTGGCTCAGTTGGTATGTAAATAAGCAGAATTGTCGATTTTGGAGTGAAGATCAGCCAGAAGCATTGAAAGAGCAACCAATGCATCCAGAAAATATCACAGTTTGGTGCGGTTTATGTGCTGGTGGCATCATTGGACCGTACTTCTTCAAAGATGATGCGAACCGTAACATAACTGTGAATGGTGAGCGCTACCGTGAGATGATATCCAACCTTTTTTACCCAAAATACAAGAGCTTGACTTGCATGACATGTAGTTTTTACAAGACGGTGCCACATGCCACACCTGTTACAAGGCGAATCAGCCATTTCAAACATAAATTTTATGGGCGCGTAACAATGGACTTATTTAGAGGCGAGCCCGGTGAACATTTTATTTCACGTTCGTGACTGGTCAATTGGCAGCCTAGATCTTGCGATTAGACTTCGTGAGATATCGGCCGGAATGTTGGAAAGAGTGTGTCAAAATTGGGGATTTGAGGCGTAGTCGCGCTCAACATTCGCATGAAATAATCTTCAAACATTAATTTATATGGACCGTACTATGGATTTAAATAAATATATTATGCATTTGAGTGAATTTTTATACCCACCACCGAAGGATGGGGGTATATTAATTTTGTCATTCCGTTTGCAACACATCGAAATATCCATTTCCGACCCTATAAAGTATATATATTCTTGATCAGCATAAAAATCTAAGACGATCTAGACATGTCCGTCCGCCTGTCCGTCTGTCTGTTGAAATCACGCTACAGTCTTCAAAAACAGAGATATTGAGCTGAAACTTTGCACAGATTCTTTGTTTGTCCATAAGCAGGTTAAGTTCGAAGATGGGCTATATCGGACTATATCTTGATATAGCCCCCATATAGATCGATCCGCCGATTTAGGGTCTTTGGCCAATAAAAGCCACATTTATTATCCGATTTTGCTGAAATTTGGGACAGTGAGTTGTATCAGTCCCTTCGACATCCTCCGTCAATTTGGCCTAGATCGGTTCAGATTTGGATATAGCTGCCATATAGACCGATCCTACGGGATCCTTTAGGGTTTTAGGCCCATAAAGCCACATTTATTATCCGATTTTGCTGAAATTCCGGATAGTGAGTTGCCTTAGGCCCTTCGACATCTTCCGTCAATATGGCTCAGATGGCTTCAGATTTGGATATAGCTGCCATATAGACCGATCCTCCGATTTAGGGTCTTAGGCCCATAAAAGTCACATTTATTATCCGATTTTGCTGAAATTCGGGACAGTGAGTTGTGTTAGGTCCTTCGACATCCTCCGTCAATTTGGCTCAGAGCGGTCAAGATTTGGATATAGCTGTCATATAGACCGATCCTCCGATTTAGGGTCATAGGCCAATAAAAGCTACATTTATTACCCGATTTTGTTGAAATTTGGGACAGTGAGTTGCGGTGAGCCCTTCGATATCCTTCGTTAATTTGGTTCAGATCGGTCCAGATTCGGATATAACTGCCATATAGACCGATCCTCCGATTTATGGTCTTAGGCCCATAAAAGCCACATTTATTACCCGATTTTGTTGAAATTTGGGACAGTGAGTTGCGGTGAGCCCTTCGATATCCTTCGTTAATTTTGTTCAGATCGGTCCAGATTTGGATATAGCTGCCATATATACCGATCCTCCGATTTAGGGTCTTGGGCCCATAAAAGCCACATTTATTATCTGATTTTGCTGAAATTTAGGACAGTGAGTTGCCTTAGGTCCTTTGACATCTTTCTTCTATTTGGCCCTGATAGGTTCAGATTTCGATATAGCTGCCATATAGACCGATCTCTCGATTTAAGGTTTTGAGCCCATTAAAAGCGCATTTATCGCCCGATGTCGCCCAAAATTTTGGACAGTGAGTTGTGTTGCGCCCTGCGATATTTGTCTTCAGTTTGCCCCAGACCGGTCCAGATTTGGATATAGCTGCCATATAGACCGATCTCTCGGTTGAATAATGACTGTTAGTTATAAGCATTTGGTCTAAATCGGATGATATGTCTATATAGCTGCTATGGGACATAAGGTATGCATTTTTCACTGGATTTTGACGAAAGGTGGTTCACATATATACCCGAGGTGGTGGGTATCCAAAGTTCGGCCCGGCCGAACTTAACGCCTTTTTACTTGTTTATTTTTTTTTTTTTTTTGGAAAAACTTTCCTATAGCTCTTAAAAAACAGTTGTTGGAAGTCATAACGGAACACTATGTATAAAATTTGAGCCAAATCGGATGAAAATTGTGGCTTCCTGAGGCTCAAGAAGTCAAATCAGGAGATCAGTTTATATGGGAGTTATATCAGGTTCTTGACCGGTTTGGACTTTATTTCACACAGTTGTTAGAAGCCAAATCGGACAAAAATTGAGGCTTCTAGGGGTTCAATTCAAATCGGGAGATCGGTTTATATGGGAGCAATATCCAAATCTGAACCGATATGGTCCATTTACCATTCCCACCGACCTACGTCGATATTAAGTCAATATCTGGATCGACTGAGGATGTCAAGACGTTCAAGAATATATATACTTTATGGGGTCCTAGATCAATATTTCGAGGTGTTACAAAGGGAATGACTAGATTAGTATATCCCCATCCTATGGTGGTGGGTATAAAAATGGTATTTAAAATACCCTTAGTACTTTTCAAAAAAGTACTAAATGAACCCTTTTCAATAAAAGTACTTGAAGTACCCTTCTCCATACAAAATGGTACTAAACGTACTCTTCTCCAAAAGATAATGGTACTAAATGTGCCCTTCACCAAAGGAAGCGTTACTGAAAGTACCGTCCTTCAAATGGAAGGGTACTTAATATATCCTTCTCTAAAGGAACGCTTTCTAAAAGTACCCTTCTTCAAGGGAAAGGGTACTAAAATTACCCTTCTCCAATGAAAAGAGTACTAATATAATTAAAATAAATATAATTAAAAGTTAGCGGGCTTTCCATAGACGGATGGACGGACATGTCTAGATCGATATGAAATGGCATGGCGATCAAGAATTTTTATACTTTATGGAGTCTAAAACGAATATTTCGAGGTGTTACAAAAGGAATGACGAAGTTAGTATACCCTATGGTGGAGGGCATAAAAACAACCCATGGATTTCGTTTCGAAACACCAAGGTTTAAGAAAATTTCCTTCCATTTTCTAATCAACCTATTGAGAGTGTCGCAAGTCCCTTCAAAAACTTAACATTCCTCTTTCCCAGCTTTTGCGGTGAAGGGCTATCGATCCTCTGAAGAAATGGCTGAATCACTGATCAGAAGTCAAAGACAACAAACTCCAAAAAAAGAAAAAAAAAACTGCTCACATTATGCGCCATTTAAGCCTCATACAATTAATTTATTTTCGGTGTCCACATTTTATGCCCCACTACAAGATATTCGTCAAAGATCAAAGGCAATAGACTGGCGTTTGTGTGTGTTGCTGTTGGTGGAGACGGTGTTGTTGTCTGTTAAATTTCGTGGTCATAAAAACTGAAAACTATTTTGTTTATCTCTGATTTTGAGATGATTTACTTCTACCATGGATATTTTGGAGTGCGTTACAAATTATTTTGTGTACGTTATTTGTTGGTGATGTTGTGGCCGATGCTGGATAAGTAGTCGAGTGAAAGAGGGGTGGAGGTATCTTAACATACAAAAGCCATAAAACTTATAATTATCTCTATAAAACCCAAAAAGCACAGCAACAACAACATTAAAAGCCAGCAACAGTCGCTTTGCCAGTTAAAATACTGACAAATTGAAATGTTATTTCTTTTGATAGCCATTGTCCAACACAAAATTTCCAATAATAACAATAACCTTAAAAACGTTTCGGGTTATGCTCCCAGCTCACAGCTGGAGTTTTCCCTTATTCCCCAAAAATATGAAAAAAAAAAAACATCAAGCACTCTGATTTGTATCCATCAGTTTAGAAATAGATGACTTCCAGAATTTATTCATGTATAATGATATGATTTCAATCAAACATGGACATGCTCTCTTTCTTCTTTTGTAAAAATTTTCATAGCTTTAAGTGTTTGTGTGATGTGTCAGTTTTTGGAGTACTGTCTCTTTTGTTGGATTTTATATAACAATTTTTGTAAATTTTCATTAAAATTATCAAAGGAAAAAATGGGGATTTCAGAAAAGATATTTATTTTGTGTGTCGATAAACAAAAGACTCAAGACACGAACACCATAGCGATCAAAATAAATTTTGGCCTGTAATTGGATGTTAAGGCTGTTTAGAATGGCAAAAGAGTTCACATACCCTTTTTTTTGGAAAACTTAGGCTTTGTTTGTTGGAAAAATTATGAAAGTGTGAAAAAAAATTGACTTCTTGGACAATAAGATTAATATAGGGTCCTAAAGGCAGTACAAAAATTAAGGCATTGTTCGTACAGAAATGTTTGGTTTCTTATTTAACGCAATCAGGTTCTGACCACCTTCTAACAAGATTGTGAAGTATTTTTTCGTGATTAGAAAACAAGTAAAAAGGCGTTAAGTTCGGCCGGGTCGAACTTTGGATACCCACCACCCAGTGAAAATTGCATACCTTATTTCCCATGGCAGTTATAACGAAATATGTTCCGATTTGGACCTAATACAAATAAGTACAAGTTGACGTGGTTAAGGTGCAAAACGAAATAAAACGCAAACAATTAAAAAATTTATGAATATTTTTATTTTTGCTTCCTGACACGTCACTTATGTTTTTTCGACTCAATCAAAATTTTTTGTACAATGAAAAGAAAAGAAAATGACAATCCAATGCCTACTCAATCTAACATTTTTTTAAAACTCAAAATTGTTATATAAACTAACAAAGAAAATGAAAACTTAACCTACTTTGTTAACAAGTAAAAAGGCGATAAGTTCGGCCGGGCCTCGGGTATATATGCAAATCACCTTTCATAAAAATTCGGTGAAAATCTCATACCTTATGTCCCATATCAGTTATATCTAAATATGTTCCGATTTGGACCAAATACTAATAAGTACACTAGCTATATCTAGCTAAATAAACCGATCTGAACTATATACGACACGGATGTCGAAAAGCCTAACATAAGTCACTGTGTCAAATTTCAGTGCAATCGGATTATAAATGCGCCTTTTATGGGGCCAAGACTTTAAATCGAGATATCGGTCTACATGGCAGCTATATCCAAATCTGGACCGATTTGGGCCAAGTTGCATAAAAATGTCGAAGAGCCCAACACAAAGCACTGTCCCAAATTTCGGCGAAATCGGACAATAAATGCCTCTTTTATGGGCCCAAAACCTTAAATCTAGAGATGGGTATATATGGCAGCTATATTCAAATCTGGGCCGATCTGGGCAAAATTGAAGAAGGACGTCGAAGACACACTGTCTCAAATTTCATCGACATCGGACAATACATGCGTCTTTTATGGCCCCTAAAACCTAGATATTGGTCTATATGGCAGTTATATCCAAATCTGGACCGATCTGTGCGATATTGCAAAAGTATGTCTAGGGGCTTAATTCAACTCACTGTCTCAAATTTCAGCGACATCGGACAATAAATGCGCTTTTTATGGGCCCAAAACCTTAAATTAGGAAATCGGTCTATATGGCAGCTATATCCAAATCTGAGCCGATCTCGGCCAAATTGAAGACAGATGTCGAAGGGCCTTACAGAACTCAATGTCCCAAATTTCAGCAATATCGGACAATAAATGTGGCTTTCTTGGGCCTAAGACCATATATCGGAGGATCGGTCTATATGGCAGCTATATCCAAATCTGGACCGATCTGAGCCAAATTAACGAAGGATGTCGAAGGGCCTTGCACAATTTGCTGTTCCGAATTTCATCAAAATCGGATAATAAATGTGGCTTTTGGGGGCCTAAGACCCTAAATCGGAGGATCGGTCTATATGGCAGCTATATCTAAATTTGAACCGATCTAGGCAAAATTAACGAAGCAAGTCGAAAGGCCTAACACAACTCACTGTCCTAAATTTCATCAAAATCGGATAATAAATGTGGCTTTTGTGAGCCTAAGACCCTAAACCGGAGGATCGGTCTATATGGCAGCTATATCCAAATCTGAACCAATCTGAGCCAAATTGACGAAGGATGTTGAAGGTCCGAACACAACTCACTGCCTCAAATTTCAGCAAAATCGGATAATAAATGTGGCTTTTATGGGCCTAAGATCCTAAATCGGCGGATCGGTCCATATGGGGGCTATATCAAGACATGGTCCGATATAGCCCATCTTCGAACTTAACCTGCTTATGAACAAAAAAAGAATTTGTGCAAACTTTCAGCTCAATACCTCTATTTTTAAAGACTGTAGCGTTATTTCAATAGACAGACGGACGGACATGTCTAGATCGTCTTAGATTTTTACGGTGATCAAGAATATATATACTTTATAGGGTCGGAAATGGATATTTCGATGTGTTGCAAACGGAATGACAAAATGAATATACCCCCATCCTTCGGTGGTGGGCATAAAAACAAATAATTTAAACGATTGAGAATAATAAATGTGGATACTCCACAGTACCCCCTCCCTAGAGAAAACGAAATTTATACTCCAGGAGCAAATGATACTTTCTTTCCCGATCGTTATTTCATTGTGGACGTTCCTTGTGAATTGCTTGAAGTATCCGGAACTTGAATTGGCTCTGATTCATTTAAGAGATAGGCTGATTTGAGCCGGTCGATGGATATAACCTTTTCATCCTGGCCTCGTCAAATTTTGAATATCTTACTATTTCGCGAAATTACTTGAAATGGGCCTTCGTAGGGAGGTTGGGAGTTGTAGAGGTTTTCGAACTGCATTATTTCTTGCAAAAACATGTGAGCGTTTCAGTAGATCCATGGGTACAAAAATTTTATGCTTCCCATGTCGTATTCCAGGAGTTGGTCTTATATTTTGCATATTATTATGAAATTCATCGATCCAATTGTCTGAATATTTGGAATTGACGTTATCAAATATCTCACCAGAAAGTCTAAGGATGGAACCAAAAACCATTTCAGCAGAAGAATAACCAGCATCTTCAATAATTGCCGAGTGCTAACTCATCATAACGACAGGAAGAATTTTTACTCAATTCAGCGACTTGTATGACTTGATAGCTGCCTTCATTGTTCTATGCCATCTTTCAATTTGGCCATTGCTTTGAGTATGGTAAGGTTTGGATCTTTGAGTTCGTTCCCTTTTTATTTCCAGAACAGATTTCATGAAGTTTTCACTGTTGATGTGCTGCATTAGGAATAAATCGTCTATAAAAATTTATCATTCCTAAAAGCCTTCGCAGCTCTTTTTAAGTTTCTGGCAACTTGTAGCCTTTGATTGCTTCCACGCGGGTTGGCAGAGGTTTGATACCATCTGAATTGACTACATATCCTAAAAATTCGACTTCTGCAACTCCGAGCACGGACTTGAAATAAATAATATTAACACCAAACTCTCGAAATCTTTAAAATAATTTCCTGAGATGTTCCAAGTGCTCCTCTTTGTTGTTTGACGCAATGAGGATATCGTCTATATAGGCGTAACACAAATCCAAACCTTGTATGACCTCGTGTATGAAACGCTGAAAAGACTGAGCTGCATTACAAAGTCCAAAGCTCATCCGAGGAAACTCAAATAACCCAAATGGAGTTATAATTGCAGTCTTAGGAATGTCAGATTCTTCAATTGGTATTTGATTATATGCTTCGACGAGGTCCACTTTACTAAATAATTGCTTACCGCTCAACATGTGTCCAAAATCGTGTATGTGAGGAACAGGATAGCGGTCGGGAGTGGTAACAGCATTTAAACCACGGTAGTCGACACATGGACGCCACTCTCCATTTGACTTCGGGACTAAATGCAACGGACTTGCCCTGGAACTTTGCGAAGGACGTCATATACCTTGTTGCAGCATCAAATCAAACTCACGCTTTACAATTTTGAGCTTCTCAGGGGACAATCTTTGTGCTTTTGCATGAACCGGTGGACATTCTGTGTGGATAACATGCTTCACAGAATGCTTTACTGGTGAAATACGATTGTCACTTTGCGTCAGTTCAGAAAGCTTGTAGAAAAAGCTTACAAAATTCAAGGTTTTTATGCCCACCACCGAAGGATGGAGGTATATTCATTTTGTCATTCCGTTTGCAACACATCGAAATATCCATTTCCGACCCTATAAAGTATATATTCTTGATCAGCTTAAAAATCTAAGACGATCTAGCCATGTCCGTCCGTCTGTTGAAATCACGCTACAGTCTTTAAAAATAGAGATATTGAGCTGAAATTTTGCACAGATTCTTTTTTATACCCACCACCGAAGGATGGGGGTATATTCATTTTGTCATTCCGTTTGCAACACATCGAAATATCCATTTCCGACCCTATAAAGTATATATATTCTTGATCAGCGTAAAAATCTAAGACGATCTAGACATGACCGTCCGTCTGTCCGTCTTTCTGTTAAAATCACGCTACAATCTTTAAAAATAGAGATATTGAGCTGAAATTTTGCACAGATTTTTTTTTTGTCCATAAGCATGTTAAGTTCGAAGATGGGCTATATCGGACTATATCTTGATACTGCCCCCATATGGACCGATCCGCCGATTTAGGGTCTTAGGCCCATAAAAGCCACATATATTATCCGATTTTGCTGAAATTTGGAACAGTGAGTTGTGTTAGGCCCTTCAACATCCTTCGTCAATTTGGCTCAGATCGATTCAGATTTGAATATAGGTGTCACATAGACCGATCCTCCGATTAAGGGTCTTAGGCCCATAAAAGCCACATTTATTATCCGGTTTCGCTGAAATTTGGGACAGTGAGTTTTGTTAGCCCCTTCGACATCTTTCTTCAATTTGGTGCAGATCGGTCAAGATTTGAATATAGGTGCCATATAGATCGATCCTCCGATTAAGGGTCTTAGGCCCATAAAAGCCACATTTATGAACCGATTTTGCTGAAATTTGGGACAGTGAGTTGTGTTAGGCTCTTTAACATCCTTCGTCAATTTGGCACATATCGGTTCAGATTTGGATATAGCTGCCATATAGATCGATCCTCCGTTTTGAGGTCTTAGGCCCACAAAAGCCACATTTATTATCCGATTTTGATGAAATTCGGGACAGTAAATTGCATAAGGCCCATCGACATCCTCCGTCAATTTGGCTCAGATCGGTCCAGATTTGGATATAGCTGCCATATAGACCGATCCTCCGATTTATGGTGTTAGGCCCATAAAACCCACATTTATTATCCGATTTTGCTGAAATTTCGGACAATGAGTTTTGTTAGTCCCTTTGACATATTTCTTTAATTTGGTGCAGATCGGTTCAGATTTGGATATAGCTGCCATATAGACCGATTTCTTGATTTATGGTTTTGGGCCCATAAAATGCTCATTTATTGTCCGATGTCGCTGAAATTTGGGACAGTGGGTAAGGTTAAGGGCTTTGACATACTTCTGCAATATCGCACAGATCGGTCCAGATTTGGATGTAGCTGCCATATAGACCGATATCTCGATTTTAAGTCTTGGCCCCATAAAAGGCGCATTTATTGTCCGATTTCGCCAAAATTTGGGACTGTTCTTTGTATTAGGCTCTTCGAAATGTTTATGCAACTTGACCCAAATCGGTCCAGATTTGGATATTTAAAGTCTTGGTCCCATAAAAGGCGCATTTATAATCCGATTTCACTAAAGTTTGACACAGTGTCTTACAGAAGGCTTTCCGACATCCGTGTCGTATATAGTTCAGATCGGTTTATTTTTAGATTTAGCTAGTATACTTATTAGTATTTGGTCCAAATCGGAACCTTTTTTTGATGTAACTGATATAGGACATAAGGTATGAAATTTTCACCGAATTTTGAAGAAAGGTGGTTTACATATATACCCGAGGTGGTGGGTATCCAAAGTTCGGCCCGGCCGAACTTAACGCCTTTTTACTTGTTATATATAAGATGGGGATGGTAGTGGAGTTATAATAAAATAAGATGATTAATATATCCATGGTGGTGGGTATCCACAGTCCGGCACGGCTGAACTAAACACGTTTTTAATAGTTTTTTTCAAATGGCATAGTTCCTCACAAATATCGCTAACATTAGAAGGGGATAGCCACCGCTGAAAATTTTGTCTTAAGTTCTCGCCAGGATTCGAACCCTGGCATTCAGCATCATAGGCAGACATGCTAAGCTCTGCGCTATCCGTCCAAAAACATTATTTCTAGTAAACAGTTTTCCATTTAAATGAGAGTTATAATTTAAGAAAGTAATTCTACAACGAACGGTATTCTTCACATTGAGTTTTTTTTTGCCTGTCGATTATTTTTTTCATAATTTTTCGTTTATTTTTCTTTCGTAACGAACGATTTGGTGCAATGTTGTATAGTTATTTTCCTACTTGGAACTCTAAACAAAAGCTGAAATTTGAATGGGTTGAACAAATTTTATATTTTTAATCAAAATTAATATTCCAAAAGATTTTTCTTCTCTAGCAATTTAATTCGTTGTATTTCATTTAGGGAAACTTTGCTTAATATTGTTTTTTTTTTTTACTCAAAATCATTAAAAAATTTTTGCTACCTCTACATCGCATCAATAGTAACTATTGTATTATTACCCTTGCCTTCACTACATTGCCATAACAAAAGACTTAAGAAACAAACTGAAAATCCTTTCTTTCAAAGTCACCATACAATTTTCACCAATTTTCTCAACTATTTGTGGAAAACATAATCACATGTGTCATTACAATCTCAGCGAATCAGTTGTCACATAAATTGTCCAAATAGATTTTGTGGCATGTAAAATTAGGAGCCATAAATCAATTTCCAACACAAATCCAAACATTTGCAAAATTTAAGAGAGTACAGCCCGGGAATGAGCCACAAAAATGTTGACTCGTTCATCCAATAGGGAAACATTTTATTTATGCCACAAAGCATGACATCGAAAAAAAGAAAAACATTTTAGTTATGCTACCAAGCATGGCATTGAAAAAAAACCAAAAGATATATAACAAGTAAAAGCGTGCTAAGTTCGGCCGGGCCGAATCTTATATACCCTCCACCATGGATCGCATTTGTCGACTTCTTTTCCCGGCATCTCTTCTTAGGCAAAAAAGGATATAAGAAAAGAGTTGCTCTGCTATTAAAACGATATCAAGATATGGTCCGGTTCGGACCATAATAAACATGTTTATTGATGGTCACGAGAGGATCCATCGTACAAAATCTCAGGCATATAGGATAATAATTGCGACCTCTAGGGGTCAAGAAGTCAAGATCCCAGATCGGTTTATATGGCAGCTATATCAGGTTATGGACCGATTTAAACCTTATTTGACACAGTTGTTGAAAGTAAAAATAAAATATGTCATGCAAAATTTCAGCCAAATCGGATAGGAATTGCGCCCTCCAGAAGCTCAAGAAGTAAAATCCCCAGATCTGTTTATATGACAGCTATATCAGGTTATGGACCGATTTCAACCATACTTGACAAAGTTGTTGGATATCATAACGAAATACTTCGTGCAAAAATTCATTCAAATCAGATAAGAATTGTGCCCTCTAGAGGCTCAAGAAGTCAAGACCCAAGATCGGTTTATATGGTAGCTATATCAGGTTATGGACCGATTTAAACCATACTTAGCACAGTTGTTGGGTATCATAACAAAACACGTCGTGCGAAATTCCATTCCAATCGGATAAGAATTGCGCCCTCTAGTGGCTCAAGAAGTCAAGACCCCAGATCGGTTTATATGGCAGCTATATCAGGTTATGGACCGATTTGAAACATACTTGACACAGTTTTTGGATATAATAACAAAATACGTCGTGCAAAATTTCATTTCAATCGGATATGAATTGCGCACTCTAGAGGCTCAAGAAGTCAAGACCCAAGATCGGCTTATATGGCAGCTATATCACGTTATGAACCGATTTGAACCATACTTAGCACAGTTGTTGGATATAATAACAAAACACGTCGTGCAAAATTTCATTCTGATCGGATAAGAATTGCGCACGCTAGAGGCTCAAGAAGTCAAGGCCCAAGATCGGTTTATATGGCAGCTATATCAGGTTATGGACCGATTTGAACCATACTTGGCACAGTTGTTGGATATCATAGCAAAACACATCGTGCAAAATTTCATTCCAATCGGATAAGAATTGAGCACTCTAGAGGCTCAAGAAGTCAAGACCCAAGATCGGTTTATATGGCAGCTATATCAGGTTATGGACCGATTTGAACCATACTTGGCACAGTTGTTGGATATCATAACGAAATACTTCGTGCAAAAATTCATTCAAATCGGATAAGAATTGTGCCCTCTAGAGGCTCAAGAAATCAAGACCCAAGATCGGTTTATATGACAGCTATATAAGGTTATGAGCCGATTTGAACCATACTTGGCACAGTTGTTGAATATCATAACAAAACACGTCGTGCAAAATTTCATTTCAATCGGATAAGAATTGCGCACGCTAGAGGCTCAAGAAATCAAGACCCAAGATCAGTTTATATGGCAGCTATATCAGGTTATGGACCGATTTGAACCATACTTGGCACAGTTGTTGGATATAATAACAAAACACGTCGTGCAAAATTTTATTCTGATCGGATAAGCATTGCGCACTCTAGAGGCTCAAGAAGTCAAGACCCAAGATCGGTTTATATGGCAGCTATATCAGGTTATGGAATGATTTGAACCATACTTGGCACAGTTGTTGGATATCATAACAAAACACGTCGTGCAAAATTTCATTCCAATCGGATAAGAATTGCGCACTCTAGAGGCTCAAGAAGTCAAGACCCAAGATCGGTTTATATGGCAGCTATATCAAAACATGGACCGATATGGCCCATTTACAATACCAACCGACCTACACTAATAAGAAGTATTTGTGCAAAATTTCAAGCGGCTAGCTTTACTCCTTCGGAAGTTAGCGTGCTTTCGACAGACAGACGGACGGACGGACGGACGGACGGACGGACGGACGGACGGACGGACGGACGGACGGACAGACGGACGGACATGGCTAGATCGACATAAAATGTCACGACGATCAGGAATATATATACTTTATGGGGTCTCAGACGAATATTTCGAGTAGTTACAAACAGAATGACGAAATTAGTATACCCCCCATCTTATGGTGGAGGGTATAAAAACACTTTAAAGAAGAGTATGAAGTGAATGCTATTTAATTTTTTAGAAAAAAAATATGTTGAAGTGGGCTATAGAAGAAAACTAGCTAGCTACTTGGTCATGGCTTAGGGAGAATAAAAAATGATGTTGTTGACAATTTGTTATAGTTATTGTCACTAGTGTCATAATAAAATTTTAACACAACACAATAAATTATAGCAGCAACATCAAACGCAATGATTAGCAGAAAAAGTTTTACCTTGCCCGCTAACTAACTAGACTGTCGCTTAGCCTTCAATGATTCGGTCTGCCACTCTATGGCTGCAATGCTATGCTATCTCCTGTTGACAAGTGAGTGTTGTTCAATACACTAGAGACCAAGAATCACAACAGCGGGTAAAAGCAGCAAGAACTCGTGTATTAGTCTTTGAAGAAAAATTGCTAATAAAATTTATTAGCGCCATGAAATTGGTTTACAATTCAATGGTACCACATTCCACATTCTATGTGAAAGACATTCTAAAACAGCTAACAAAGCAAACAACTTACGCATCGCAAAGCTAAATGCCATTTGCCCATGCGCACTTTCGCATATACACTACACAGATAAAGAGACGGACTGTTGTCCGAACGGTTTGAAAAGAAATCTATGGCGGCAACAAATGCTTTTTCACTTGACTACCAGCGCCAATTGAATGTCATGAGGAATTGCAATGTTATTACAAGCGGTAGCAAATGATGAGGATGATGTTGTCGTTGTCTTCAATGATGTTGTTGATTTTATTTCATTTCAGTTAGTTGATTTTATTTTGTTACTCTAAACCATGAGTTCGGTGTTATAGTGAGTTGGTCCTTTTGCATGTGACATCAGGAAATAATGACCAAAGATCCTTTAAAGGATAATTTTGTACCCATGCCCCAATACATGTGTGAGTACATTTGACGGGTAGAAATGTACTCACGCTGCAGCCTTTTCAAATGGAGATATGGAGCTGAAATTTTGCAGTTTAAGTTTTGAAGTGCAAAATTGGACTATATTTGGATATGGCTGTCATATAGAGGGTCTTAAGTCAGCAAAAGCCACATCAATGGCTCAATCATGCTAAAATTTGGAAGAGTGGGCAAGACTAGGCTACCCAATATCCGAACTGAATGCAGTCCATATCGAAACATTTCTAGATATATCTCTCATATAGACCGATCTGGCAATTTAGGGTATTAAGCCAATAACAACCTCATATATTGCCCGTTTTCGTTAAAATTTTGATTAGTGGGTTATATTGAACCCCTCAATATCCCTCTCGAGTGTAGTCTGCATCGGATGAAATTTGGATTTAAATGCCACATTAAAGTTCTTGCAACAATAAAAAGTGCATATTCACCATCGAATGATGGGGGTATATTCATTTTGTCACTCTGTTTGCAACACATCGAAATATCCATTTTCGACCCTATAAAGTATATATATTCTTGATCGTCGTAAAAATCTGAGACGATCTAGCCACGTCCGTCCGCTTGCCGGTTGAAATCACGCTACAGTCTGTCTAAATAGAGATATTGAGCTGAAGCTTTGCACAAATTCTCTTTTGTCCATAGGTAGGTTAAGTTCGAAGATAGGCTATATTGGACTATATCTTGATATAGCCCCCATATAGACCGATCTGCCGATTTGAGGTCTAAGGCTTATAAAAGCCACATTTATTATCCAATTGTGCTGAAACTTGTGACAGTGAGTTGTGTTAGGCCGCTCGATATACCTCTTCAATTTGGCACAGATTGGTCCAGATTTGGATATAACTGTCATATAGACTGATCTCCTTATTTAAGGTCTTGGGATCATAATATGCTCATGAATTGCCCGATTTCGGTCCATATGACAGCTATATCCAAACCTGGACCAATCTGGTCCAAATTAAAGAAGGATATCGAGTGGTCTAACACAATTCACTGTCCCAAAGACAGTGAAGATTGTAGCATGATTTCAGCAGACAGACGGACGACATGGCTAAATCGTCTAAGATGTTCACGACGATCAAGAATATATCTACTTTATAGGGTCGGAAATGGATAGTTCGATGTGTTGCAAAGGGAATGACAAAATAAATATACCCGCATTCTTCGGTGGTGGGTGTAACATAATATAAAAGTTTCAGATTAAGTAGAAAACAAGAGAGTGTAAATTTTTTAATTTTTTAAACTAGTGTATAGGAATGTAAAATTCTTAAATTTTGAGTAAAGTATTTATAAAACAAATAAAAAGGCATTAAGTTCGGCCGGGCCGAAATTTGAATACCCACCACCTCGGGTATATATGTAAACCGCCTTTCATCAAAATTCGGTGAAAAATTCATAACTTATGTCCCATATCAGTTATATTAAAATATGTTCCGCTTTGGACCAAATACTAATAAGTACACTAGCTATATCTAAAAATAAACCGATCTGAACTATATACGACACGGATGTCGAAAAGACTAACATAAGACTTTGTCAAATTTCAGTGATATCGGATTATAAATGCGAATTTTATGGGGCCACGAGCCTAACTTAAAGCACAGTCCCAAATTTAAACGAAATCGGACAATACATGCCTCTTTTATGGGCCAAAAACCTTAAATCGAGAGATCGGTATTGCAGCTATATTAAAATCTAGACCGATCTGGGCAAAATTGAATAAGGACGTCGAAGAGCCTAACTAAACTCACTGTCTCAAATTTCAGCGACATCAGACAATAAATGCGTTTTTATGGCCCCAAAACCTAAAACCTAGATATCGGTCTATATGACAGCTATAGCCAAATCTGCACCGATCTGTGCGATATTGCAAAAGTATGTCTAGGGGCTTAATCTAACTCACTGTCCCGAATTTCAGCGACATCGGACAATAAATGAGCATTTTATGGGCCCAAAACCTTAAATCAGGAAATCGGTCTATATGGAAGCTATATCCAAATCTGAGCCGATCTGGGCCAAATTGAAGAAAGATGTCGAAGGGCCTAAGACAACTCACTGTCTCAAACTTCAGCAAAATCGGATAATAAATGTGGCTTTTATGGGCTTAAGACCCTAAATCGGAGGATCGGTCTATATGGCAGCTATATCCAAATCTGAACAGATCTGGGCCAAATTGACGAAGGATGTCGATGGGCCTAACACAATTCACTGTCTCGAATTTCATCAATATCGGATAATAAATATGGCTTTTGTGGGCCTAAGACCCGAAATCGGAGGATCGGTCTATATGGCAGCTATATCCAAATCTGGACCGATCTAGGCAAAATTAACGAAGGAAGTCGAAGGGCCCAACATAACTCCCTGTCCCAAATTTCAGCAAAATCGAATTATAAATGTGGCTTTTATGGGCCTAAGACCTTAAATCGGAGGATCGGTCTATATGGCAGCTATATCCAAATCTGGACCGATCTGAGCCAAATTGACGAAGGATATCGAAGGGCCTAACACAACTCACTGTCCCAAATTTTAGCAAAGTCGGATAACAAATTTGGCTTTTGTGGGCCTAAGACCCTAATCAGAGGATCGGTCTATATGGCAGCTATATCCAAATCTGAACCGATCCGGTCCAAATTAACGAAGGAAGTTGAAGGGCCTAACACAAATCCCTGTCCCAAATTTCAGCAAAATCGGATAATAAATGAGGTTTTATGGGCTTAAGACCTTAAATCGGAGGATCGGTCTATATGGCAGCTATATCCAAATCTGGACCGATCTGAGCCAAATTGACGGAGGATGTCGATGGGCCTAACACAATTCACTTTCTCGAATTTCATCAAAAACGGATAAAAAACATGGCTTTTGTGGGCCTAAGACCCGAAATCGGAGGATCGGTCTATATGGGGGCTATATCAAGATATAGTCCGATATAGCCCATCTTCAAATAAACCTTCTTTTGGACAAAAAAAGAATCTGTGCAAAATTTCAGCTCAATATCTCTATTTTTAAAAACTGTAACGTGATTTCAACAGACAGACGGACGGACATGTCTAGATTTTTATGCTGATCAAGAATATATATTCTTTATAGGGTCGGAAATGGAAATTTCGATGTGTTGCAAACGGAATGACAAAATTAAAATAACCCCATCCTTCTGGGGTGGGTATAACAAGTAAAAGCGTGCCAAGTTCGGCCGGGTCGAATCTTACATACCCTCCACCATGGATCGCATTTGCCGAGTTCTTCTATCGGCATCTCTTCTTAGGCAAAAAAGAATATAAGAAAAGATTTGCTCTGCTATAATTATATTATTACATGTTGGAGACCTGTGTAAAATGTCAGCCAATTCGAATAAGAATTGCGCCCTTTGAGGGCTCAAGAAGTTAAATAGAGAGATCGATTTATATGGGAGCTGTATCGGGCTATAGACCAATTCAGATCATAATAAACACGTATGTTGTTGGTCATGAGAGGATCCGTCGTACAAAATTTCAGGCATATCGGATAATAATTGCGACCTGCAGTTGTTGAAAGTAAAAATAAAATATGTCATGCAAAATTTCAGCCAAATCGGATAGGAATTGCGCCCTCTAGAAGCTCAAGAAATCAAATCCCCAGATCTGTTTATATGACAGCTTTATCAGGTTATGGACAGATTTCAACCATACTTGGCAAAGTTGTTGGATATCATGACGAAATGCTTCGAGCAAAAAATCATTCAAATCGAATTGTGCCCTCTAGAGGCTCAAGAAGTCAAGACCGAAGATCGGTTTATATGGCAGCTATATCAGGTTATGGAGCGATTTGAACCATACTTAGCAAAGTTGTTGAATGTCATAACAAAACACGTCGTGCGAAATTCCATTCCAATCGGATAAGAATTGCGCCCTCTAGAGGCTTAAGAAGTCAAGACCCAAGATCGGTTTATATGGCAGCTATATCAGGTTATGGACCGATTTGAACCATACTTGGCACAGTTGTTGGGTATCATAACAAAACACGTCGTGCAAAATTTCATTCCAATCGGATAAGAATTGCGCTCTCTAGAGGCTCAAGAAGTCAAGACCCAAGATCGGTTTATATGGCAGCTATATCAAAACATGGACCGATATGGCCCATTTACAATACCAACCGACCTACACTAATAAGAAGTATTTGTGCAAAATTTCAAGCGGCTAGCTTTACTCCTTCGGAAGTTAGCGTGCTCTCGACAGACAGACGGACGGACGGACGGACATGGCTAGATCGATATAAAATGTCGCGACGATCAAGAATATATATACTTTATGGGGTCTCAGACGAATATTTCGAGTAGTTACAAACAGAATGACGAAATTAGTATACCCCCCCATCTTATGGTGGAGGGTATAATAACCCCATCCTTCGGTGGTGGGTATAAAAATCATGCAGAAAACTCACCATAGTCTTGAAGGGTATATACAATTCGTTCCAACCTCACTTTTCCCCCTATTTATTTGTTTTCTTTCTTTCCACAGTTCAAGCAACATGATTCAGTTTCTGTTAGTGGTTGTAGATTTCTATAGACAATTCTTTCTCATATTCGGTGTCTAGAGGTATCAGCAGTAGCCACCTCAAACCTCTCTAACATACTAATAGAGACCCCCTTACAAGTGAGTGTTGTTCCCTATCACCATGACCAATGACAGTTTGTCTTTCATTTCAGTGAATGAATGTATTTTCAATGAATGTGTCATACATTCATTCGTTCATTCCCTCAGCAAATAATTCTTCCTGTACTTTGCGAATGTGGATGTATGTTTGTGGAAAAAGCAAAACATTGACATATATCAACTATGGTAACATCAACAACTCATTCACTTTTTCCTGCTGTTACTAGCAACAAAAGCTTCATGTTTCGATTTGATGTTCAGGGAAATCGATCGATCGATCGATCGATCGTTTCAACGATGCGCAATTTGCACAATTGTTATTGACAACAAGAGTCAACAAATTTATCCAATAGTTTCACAATTCATCCATCGCTCGGTCTATTGTTCAAGATGATCTTTAGATTTTGATTTACGAGATCATGTGTTTTAAGTCATGGAAAGAAATGTGTAAAATAAGAAACCAGATCCTCCACATCAGCTATAGCAGATAAGTCAAGTGAAAATGACAAATTTATATTTGTTTGTTAACTAATGGATAATTGTTATTATACGTATCTGACTTTCAATCCATACAAATAGGCAAGCGTTAGTTAGCGAAAACGACTTTTTAAGATTGTTTATAACAAAATGAGTAATGGCCATAGCATTTATTGTATAAATATTAAAATTAGAAAATATGTAAATTTTAGTTGTTTAAAAATTTTTTTTTCAACATAATGAAGAATACGTCTTTAGTGAGCTCAAACCCTTAAATCGGGAGATCGGCTCTATGTGACAACTATATCCATATTCGCTGGAGATGTCAAGGTGTCATATATAACTCATTCTTCTAAATTTTATAGAAATAGAGTGCTAACTAAGCTTATAAAGGGATCCGTTCTATGGTATCGATGTCGTCGGCATAGGCGAGTAGCATGTGCTCTCTTGTGATTAGTGTGCCATATCTATTCACATCTGCATCTCGTATAATCTTCTCCAGCAGGATGTCAAAGAGATCACACGATCTATTCACTTCTGCATCTCGTATAATCTTCTCTAGCAGGATGTTAAAGAGATCACACGATAGGCTGTCTCCTTGTCTGAAGCCTCGTTTGGTATTAAATGGTTCGGAGAGATTCTTTCCTATTCTTACTGAGGAACGCGTATCAGCAAGCGTCATTCTGCAGAGTCTTATTAATTTTGCAGGGATACCAAACTTAGACATGGCTTGAAATACCTTTGAACGTAAAGGAGTATCGAAGGCAGCTTTGTAGTCAACGAAGTGATAGGATATGCATATTAAGTGGTCTTATAGGTACAAGTCATTGTTCCATATTGCAGAACAAAATATTGGTCTTTTTTGGTAGCCATATCCAAATATAGACCGATCTAAACCATATACGACACGGAAGTCGACAAGCCTAACATAAGTCACTGTGTCAAATTTCGCCGACATCGGACAATAAATGCGCCTCTAAAGGGCCCAAAACCTTAAATCGAGAGATAGGTCTATATGACAGCTATATCCTAATCTGAACCAATCTGGGTCATATTGCAGAAAGATGTCGAGGGACCTAACAAAACTGACAATCCCAAATTTTGGCAAAATCCGACAATAAATGCGCGTTTTACGGGCCCAAGACCTTAAATCAAGAGATCGGTCTATATGACAACTAAAGGGTGATTTTTTTGAGGTTAGGATTTTCATGCATTAGTATTTGACAGATCACGTGGGATTTCAGACATGGTGTCAAAGAGAAAGATGCTCAGTATGCTTTGACATTTCATCATGAATAGACTTACTAACGAGCAACGCTTGCAAATCATTGAATTTTATTACCAAAATCAGTGTTCGGTTCGAAATGTGTTCATTCACCGTTCAGCGATGAGGCTCATTTCTGGTCATTTCATTCCAATCGGATAAGAATTGCGCACTCTAGAGGCTCAAGAAATCAAGACCCAAGATCGGTTTATATGACAGCTATACCAGATTATGAACCGATTTGAACCATACTTAGCACAATTGTTGGATATCACACCAAAATACGTCGTGCAAAATTTCATTCAAATCGGATAAGAATTGCGCACTCTAGGGGCTCAAGAAGTCAAGACCCAAGATCGGTTTATATGGCAGCTATATCAGGTTATGGACCGATTTCAACCACACTTAGCACAATTGTTGAATATAATAACAAAACACGTCGTGCAAAATTTCATTCAAATCGGATAAGAATTGGGCACTCTAGAGGCTCAAGAAGTCAAGACCCAAGATCGGTTTATATGGCAGCTATATCAGGTTATGGACCGATTAAAACCATACTTAGCACAATTGTTGGATATCATAACAAAATACGTCGTGCAAAATTTCATTCCAATCGGATAAGATTTGCGCCTTCTAGAGGTTCAAGGATTCAAGACCCAAGATCGGTTTATATGGCAGCTATATCAAAACATGGACCGATATGACCCATTTACAATACCAACCGACCTACACTAATAAGAAGTATTTGTGCAAAATTTCAAGCGGCTAGCTTTACTCCTTCGGAAGTTAGCGTTCTTTCGACAGACAGGCGGACGGACGGATGGGCGGACGGACTGACGGACGGACATGGCTAGATCGACATAAAATTTCGCGACGATCAAGAATATATATACTTTATGGGGTCTCAGACGAATATTTCGAGTAGTTACAAACAGAATGACGAAATTAGTATAACCCCCCATCCTATGGTGGATGGTATAAAAAGAAGCCGTGCAAAGTTTCAGCTCAATTTTTAAAGACTGTAAAGTGATTTCAACAGACAGACGGACGCACATACATAGCTAGATCGTCTTAGATTTTTACGAAGATCAAGAATATAACCAGAACCGATTTTTTTTAAATTTTCATAGAATGTGTTTGTCTGAAAGGAAACATAGGCTTTATAATTTGTATACCTACCACCATAGGATGGGGTATACTAATATAGTCATTCCGTTTGTAACACTTCAAAATATTCCTCTAAGACCCCATAAAGTATATATACTCTTGATCGTCTCGACGTTCTGAGTCGATCTAGCTATATCCGTCCGCCCTTGTCAAAATAACGATAGCTATCGAACACTAGCCGCTTAAAATTGTACGGATACTTAATATTGATGTAGGTCGTTGGGGATTGCAAATGGGCCATATCGGTTCAGATTTAGATATAGCTTCTATATAAACCGATCTCTCGATTTGACTACTTGAGCACCTGGGAGCCGGAATTTTCATCCGATTTGAAAGAATTAATTTTCACTGGTTACACAGAAGTTTGGTATGTAGATTAAAATTATGCCCTTCAACTAAATTTATTTTGTATACATTTTTAGCAGAAGTCTTGGTGGTGGGTTCCAAGATTCGGCCCGGCCGATCTTAGCGCGCTTTTACTTGTTTGATATCGCATGGTGGCGGACCCTCCCTCTTACCCCAAAAATGCCAATCAAAACCAAAAATGAACCGATAGGCACAATATGGGTATAAAATAAAAGGTATTGGAGACTAGAAAAGGAATACCGTATTAAAATTTGGGTCCAATTATCCAGCGGGCCGCCCCAACCTCAAAACTCCCCTAAACAGATATATTCGACGTTCATTTCAATATGGGAAATATTCGTCAGTAAATTACAAAAATGGCATAAACAAGTAAAAAGGCTTTAAGTTCGGCCGGGCCGAACTTTGGATACCCACCACCTCGGGTATATATGTAAACCACCTTTCGTCAAAATCCGGTGCAAAACTCATACCTTATGTCCCATTGCAGAAATATGTGGAGGGGCTTAACTATGGCAGCTATATCCAATTCTAAACCGATCTGAGTCATATAACCGGAGGATATTGAAGGGCCTAACACAACTCACTGTCCCAAATTTCAGCAAAATCGGATAATAAATGCAGCTTTTATGGGCCTAAGACCCTAATTTGGAGGATCGGTCTATATGGCAGCTACATCCAAATATGGACCGATCTGAGCCAAATTGACGGAGGATGTTGAAGGGCCTAACGCAACTCACTGTCCTAAATTTTAGCAAAATCGGATGATAAATGCGCCTCTTATGGACCTAAGAACCTAAATCGGTGGATCGGTCTTTATGGCAGCTATTTCCAAATCTTAACCGATCTGAGCCAAATTGACGGAGGATGTCGAAGGGCCTAATACAACTCACTGTCCCAAATTTCAGCAAAATCGGATAATAAATGTGGCTTTTATGGGCCTATGACCCTAAACCGGAGGATCGGTCTATATGGCAGCTATATCCAATTCTAAACCGATCTGAGTCATATAACCGGAGGATATTGAAGGGCCCAACACAACTCACTGTCCCAAATTTCAGCAAAATCGGATAATAAATGCAGCTTTTATGGGCCTAAGACCCTAATTTGGAGGATCGGTCTATATGGCAGCTATATCCAAATATGGACCGATCTGAGCCAAATTGATGGAGGATGTTGAAGGGCCTAACGCAACTCACTGTCCCAAATTTCAGCAAAATCGGATGATAAATGCGCCTCTTATGGACCTAAGACCCTAAATCGGAGGATCGGTCTTTATGGCAGCTATATCCAAATCTGAACCGATCTGAGCCAAATTGACGGAGGATGTCGAAGGGCCTAACACAACTCACTGTCCCAAATTTCAGCAAAATCGGATAATTAATGTGGCTTTTATGGGCCTAAGACCCTAAATCGGAGGATCGGTCTATATGGCAGCTATATCCAAATCTGAACCGATCAGAGCCAAATTGACGAAGGGTGTCGAAGGGCCTAACACAACTCACTGTCCCAAAATTCAGCAAAATCGGAGAGTAAATGTGGATTTTATGGGCCTAAGACACTAAATCGGAGGATCGGTCTATATGGGGGCTATATGAAGATATAGTCCGATATTGCCCATCTTCGAACTTAACCTGCTTATGGACGAAAAAAGAACCTGTGCAAAATTTCAGCTCAATATCTCTATTTTTAAAGACTGTAGCGTGATTTCAACAGACAGACGGACAGACGGACGGACATGTCTAGATCGTCTTAGATTTTTACGCTGATCAAGAATATATATACTTTATAGGGTCGGAAATGGATATTTCGATGTGTTGCAAACGGAATGGCAAAATGAATATACCCCCATCCTTCGGTGGTGGGTATAAAAATGAGGTCCAAGTAATGGGAGGTCGCCCCACCCCCAAATACTTCCATATGGGCATATTAGCCGACAATGACTATATGGGACTCAAATGAAAGGTATTTAGAGTACATTACGAAAATAATATTAAAATTTGCGTTCAAGTCCAAGTGAAGCTTTTCCTCTCAAAAAACACGTCAAATAGGTAAATTGACCCATTATTTACAATATGTAACTCAAATGAAAGGTATTTGAGAGTAGAAAACGAATTTCATATCCAATTTTGCGGTCAAGTGAACTTTAACTGAACTTTATTTGCGACTATGGCAACATGGATTTCAAGTCATGGGAGTAAAGAACGAATTTGGCATCTATTATCCGGGCAAAGCTCCGGTGCCAGCCCCAAAACACCCTCCAAACGGTTCGTATTTACCGACCATGGCAATATTGGGCTCAAAATAAAGAGATTTGGGAATGGAGTATGAATTCGATATTTAAATTTGAGTCTGAGGTGCTATTCCTCCCCGAAAAAGCACTTCTCATTACCCTAATTTTCTAAAACTTAAACGAAAGTTGCTTGAAAGGGAAATACGAATTTGATATCTAATTGAAGAGCCATGTGCAACCGCCCCACCCCAAAATGCCTCCCTAATCGGACGTATTTATATAAAAGCTATTTGAGGTGGAAGTTGATTTATTTTTGGGAAATTGATACTCATTTTCAGGACAAAGTCCTGGGGTCCGCCCCACCCTCAAACAGAACTTAATTACTTATAATGCCAATATGGGGATCATATAAAATGTATTTGAAAGTAAAGCGCGAAGCTTATATTTACTTAAAAAGCCAAGTGTCTGGGTGGCCACCCCACCCTCGAAATACCCCCTAAACAGGAAATATTTACCAAAGTGGAAATATAGAAAGGCATGTGAAAGTAGAGTAAAAATTTGCCCAGGAACCGAGCAGGGGCAAACTTCTCACACATCAATGAGTACTTCCCGATTCATGTTTAAAATAAATGATAAAGGGACTTTTTATAGCCGAGTCCCAACAGCGTGCCGCACTGCGATACCTCTTAGGGGGGAATTTTTACATGACCATACATGGCATGGTACCTCGCAAATGTCGTCCGCATTAAGAGGGGATAGACACTGCATTAAATTTTGTCCGATGTTCTCGCCAGGATTTCAACACTGGCGTTCAGCGTCATAGACGGACATAGGCTACAGTGGCACGAATTCAATATCCACATTCAGGGCGCAGTGTCCCCACCCTAAATATATATTAGAGAGTTAAAAAGTAAAAAGGCGTTAAATTCGGCCGGGCCGAACTTTGGATACCCACCACCACGGGTATATATGTAAACCACCTTTCATCAAAATTCGGTGAAACTTTAATACCTTATGCCCCGTATCAGTTATATCAAAATAAAGGGTGATTTTTTGAGGTTAGGATTTTCATGCATTAGTATTTGACAGATCACGTGGGATTTCAGACATGGTGTCAAAGAGAAAGATGCTCAGTATGCTTTGACATTTCATCATGAATAGACTTACTAACGAGCAACGCTTGCAAATCATTGAATTTTATTACCAAAATCAGTGTTCGGTTCGAAATGTGTTCATTCACCGTTCAGCGATGAGGCTCATTTCTGGTTGAATGGCTACGTAAATAAGCAAAATTGCCGCATTTGGAGTGAAGAGCAACCAGAAGCCGTTCAAGAACTGCCCATGCATCCCGAAAAATGCTCTGTTTGGTGTGGTTTGTCCGCTGGTGGAATCATTGGACCGTATTTTTTCAAAGATGCTGTTGGACGCAACGTTACGGTGAATGAACACATTTCGAACCGAACACTGATTTTGGTAATAAAATTCAATGATTTGCAAGCGTTGCTCGTTAGTAAGTCTATTCATGATGAAATGTCAAAGCATACTGAGCATCTTTCTCTTTGACACCATGTCTGAAATCCCACGTGATCTGTCAAATACTAATGCATGAAAATCCTAACCTCAAAAAAATCACCCTTTATGTTCCGATTTGGACCAAATACCAATAAGTACAGTAGATATATCTAAAACTAAACTGATCTGAACCATATTCGACACGAATGTCGAAAGCCTATCATAAGTCACTGTGTCAAATTTCAGTGAAATCGGACAATAATTGCCTCTTTTATGGGCCCAAAACCTTAAATCAAGAAATCAGTCTATATGGCAGCTATATCCAAATCTGAACCGATCTGAGCAAAATTGAAGAAGGACGTCGAAGAGCCTAACTTAACTCACTGTCTCAAATTTCAGCGAAATCAGACAATTAGTGCGTCTTTTATGGCCCCAAAACCAAAAACCTAGATATCGGTCTATATGGCAGCTATATCCAAATCTGAACCGATCTGTGCGATATTGCAGAAGTGTGTTAAAAGGCTTAATTTAACTCACTGTCTCAAATTTCAGCAAAATCGGATAATGAATGAGCATTTTATGGGCACAAAACCTTAAATCAAGAAATCGGTCTATATGGCAGCTATATCCAAATCTGAACCGATCTGAGCAAAATTGAAAAAGGACGTCGAAGAGCCTAACTAAACTCACTGTCTCAAATTTCAGCGACATCGGACAATAAATGCGTCTTTTATGGCCCCAAAACCTAAAACCAGATATCGGTCTATATGGCAGCTATATCCAAATCTCAACCAATCTGTGCCAAATTTACGAAGGATGTCGAAGGGCCTAACACAACTCCCTGCCTTAAAATTCACCAAAATCGGATAATAAATGTGGCTTTTATGGGAATAAGACCCTAAATCGGAGGATCGGCCTATATGGGAGCTATATCAAGATATAGTCCGATATAGCCCATCTTCGAACATAACCTGCTTATGGACAAAAAAAAAGAATCTGTACAAAGTTTCAGCTCAATATCTCTATTTTTAAAGACTGTAGCGTGATTTCAACAGACAGACGGACGTACATGTCTAGATCGTCTTAGATTTTTGCGCTGATCAGGAATATCTTTCACACGGTCGGCAAATATGGGCGATTTAAGGGTGTTTTGGGGATTGGGGTGGTCGCCCAAACACTAAGCCCGGAAAATGTATCCTCATATATCTATATATCATTTATTTGAACCCCTTATTGTCATTGCCCTCAAAATTGCATATCAAATTCGTTTTCAAATCTCATTTAAACTTCGTATTGCAAAAGTCAGCAAATATGTCCGATTTGGGGTCATTGGCCCTAAAAACTATAAATATTTAGTTCAACTCTCTTTACAACCCAAATTGTCTTGGTGAGCAAACACGTCCTATTTGGGGGTTGTTATGGTGGAGGGACGTCCCCTAGGACAGTTGGTCCCTAATGTTGATATCAGATACGTGGTCTACTCCCAAATACCTTTAATTTGAGCCCCATATGTCCATAGTCGGAAAACATGACCGGCTTGGGGGGTGTTTTGGGAGATGGGCGGCCACTTAGTGAGTTGGCCTTGAAAATATATATCGAATTCGTGTTCCACTTTAAAATCCCTCTTATTTGAGCCTCATATTGCAAAAGTCAGCAAATACTTACTATTTGGGTGGTCCCGTAGACACTTTTCCCAAATATTGATATCAGATTCGTGCTTTACTCCCAAAGACCCATATTGCTATGGTCGTAAATTTGTCCCCTTTGGAGGATTTTTTTGAGGAGAGGCGGCCCCCCAAAACACTTGGTCCCATATTTTGATATCAGATTCGAATTTTACACTCAAATACCTTTTATTTAAGCCCCATATTCCCATGGTCAGTAAATAGGTTGTGTTTGGGGGGTGTTTTGGGGAAGGGGTGGACCCCCCAGAAACGTGGTCCCACATTTGGAAATCAGGTTCGTATTCTACTCGCAAATACCTTCCATTTGAGTCCCATATTGCCATGATCGGCACGGCCGAACTTAACACAATTTTACTTGTTTATGAAGTGTTTTGTTATGATTTTTGTTATGATGGTCCAAATCGGTTAACCGATCTCAGATCTTGACTTCTTGAGCCTCTAGAGGTCGCAATTATTATTATTTGATTTGGCTAAAATTAGGCATGAAGTCTTTTGTTTTAACTTCCAACAACTATGCCAAGTATGGTAGAAATCGGTTCATAACCTGATATAGCTCCCATATAAAATCATCTCCCGATTATATTAGGCCTATAGAAGGCGATTTGGCTGAAATGTTGTACAACGACTTTTCCTATGACCTTCAACATGCGTGCAAAATATGTTCTGAATCGATCTATAATCTGATATTGCTCCAAACCGATCTCCTGATATTACTTCTTAAGCCCCTATGGGGCCCAATTCTTATCCGCTTTGGCTGACATGTGGCACAATGATTTCTACCAGGTTAGGTTAGATTTAAGTGGCAGTCTGCCATCAGACTCACTAAGATTGTGATACCACAGAAACAGAAGAAGGAAGATGCCTTCTAGTTCCTGCCGTTGAACCATCCAGACTGGTTCTTAAAGAAACGAGAACCTTAAGTGGAACTCCTTCTAACTGCTAGTGCGGAACACACACACAGAAGGTGTTCTATAGTCTCTTCTTCCTCGATATCACCACAACTTCGGCAAAAGTCGTTGCTGGCAACCTTCAGTCTGTCGGCATGTTTTCCGATCAGACAGTGACCTGTCATGACGGACGCAATCATTGAGACGTCTGTTCTAGCCAATGACAGCAGAGCACTAGACCTCTTCAAGTCTAGATGAGGCCACATAGTTTTGGAATGCTCACAGCCCCTTCTATGTGACCAACTATCATTCGTTGCTCTTCGGGCCTGGTCCTGAAAACTTAGCTTACATGTCGCTAGAGGCAAACCCACAGATTCCAGTGTCCCTGGAGTGTGTAAGGTAGTTCCTAGTCTCGCAATCTCGTCCGCTTTACAGTTCCTTGAGGAAATCTCTGTGGCCCGGCACCCAGAACTGGTGAATTTTGAACTATTCAGCCATCTCGTTTAGACATCTGCGACTGTCGAGGGCGGTTTTTATGTTCAGAAATACGTTCTCCAAGGATTTAATGGCTGCCTGGCTGTCTGAGAATATGTATATGCCAATCGTCGTAATGACCTTATATATTAGCCATTCCACCTCTTCCTTAATTGCAAGGATCTCTGCTTGATACACACTGCAGTGGTAGATCATCGTTTAGTTTGGAACCATCCGTATAGAAGTCTATGTAACTTCTTTTACCAGGGATATCGTAGATCCAATCGGTTCTATCAGGAATAGTGGTACAGTAATTTTTATCAAAAAGCGGCTCAGGTAGAGTGTAATCCGCACTGCCTGGGACATCGGATGTTGTATCCAGTATAACACAGTGTCCGTGGCAGCCACATGACCAATGAGAAAGCTCCCTTAACCTCACGTCAATTTGGGTAGCCACAATGTTCAGAGACATAAGATGTAGCATTAAATTCAATGCATCAGATGGTGTCTTCCTCAGTGCGGCTGTGATGCACAAACAAGCCATCCTTTGGATACAGTTAAGTATTGAGCATTAGATAGATTTTTGAAGCGCCGTCCACCAGACCAGAACACCATATAGCATAATAGGTCTGACAACTGCAGTATATACCCAATGCATAGCACGCGGTCTAAATCCCCAACTTTTGCCAGGTGTATAGGGCAAGAGTGGCCATTCTTAACCTTTCCAAAATTTTGCGCATTCTGTAAATGGAACATTCTCTCCACCCAAGCCGTAATGCATCTTTTAGTAAGTAAGTTATTAATAAACTTTCTTACGGTCGAGTTAATGCCTAGAAACTCCAATTCCTTTATGATCGCCGTCGGTTTTACATTATTGAAAGCACCTTCAATGTTGAAAGCACCTTCAATGTCAAGCTACCATTCCATATTCCTTGACAGCGGGAGAACCTTCTATGTAGACGACTGGGTTGTGAAGGGCTGCTTCAGTGGATTTGCCCTTTTTTACCCACCACCGAAGGATGGGGGTATATTCATTTTGTCATTCCGTTTGCAACACATCGAAATATCCATTTCCGACCCTATAAAGTATATATATTCTTGATCAGCGTAAAAATCTAAGACGATCTAGACATGTCCGTCCGTCTGTCCGTCTGTCTGTTGAAATCACGCTACAGTCTTTAAAAATAGAGATATTGAGCTGAAATTTTGCACAGATTCTTTTTTTGTAATTAAGCAGGTTAAGTTCGAAGATGAGCTATATCGGACTATATCTTGATATAGCCCCCATATAACCAATCCTCCGATTAAGGGTCTTAGGCCCATAAAAGCCACATTTATTATCCGATTTTGCCGAAATTTGGGACAGTGAGTTGCGTTAGGCCCTTTGATATCCTCCGTCAATTTGGTTAAGATCGGTTCAGATTTGGATATAGCTGCCATATAGACCGATCCTCCAATTTAGGGTCTAAGGCCCATAAAAGCCACATTTATTATCCGACTTCGCTGAAATTTGGGACAGGGATTTGTAATAGGCCCTTCGACATCCTTCGTTAATTTGGACCAGAGCGGTACAGATTTGGATATAGCTGCCATATAGACCGATCCTCCGATTTAAGGTCTTAAGCCCATAAAACCACATTTATTATCCGACTTCGCTGAAATTTGGGACAGGGATTTGTAATAGGCCCTTCGACATCCTTCGTTAATTTGGACCAGAGCGGTACAGATTTGGATATAGCTGCCATATAGACCGATCCTCCGATTTAGGGTCTTAGGCCCATAAAAGAAAACAAGTAAAAGCGTGCTAAGTTCGGCCGGGCCGAATCTTATATACCCTCCACCATGGATCGCATTTGTCGAGTTCTTTTCCCGGCATCTCTTCTTAGGCAAAAAAAGGATATAAGAAAAGATTTGCTCTGCTATTAGAGCGATATCAAGATATGGTCCGGTTTGGACCACAATTAAATTATATGTTGGAGACCTGTGTAAAATGTCACCCAATTCGAATAAGAATTGCGCTTTTTGGGGGCTTAAGAAGTAAAATAGAGAGATCGATTTATATGGGAGCTATATCGGGCTATATACCGATTCAGACCATAATAAAAACGTATGTCAATGGTCATGAGAGAATCCGTCGTACAAAATTTCAGGCAAATCGGATAATAATTGCGACCTCTAGAGGCTCAAGAAGTCAAGATCCCAGATCGGTTTATATGGCAGCTATATCAGTAGTAGTAGTAGTAGTAGTAGGACTTCTTTATTCGAATAAAATCTTTGATTCATAGCAGATATGTTACTTAAAATTAATTTTCTAAATATGTACATTTATTCTTAGAAAGAAGTAATATTTATTAGCGACTATGTGTATAACGTCTGTCGCATAAACTTTAAATTTTAATTAATGATATTCATTTAATAAAAGTTGCCGATAATTATAAGCCATTCGTAAATAAGTTGTTAGCTTATCCCAATTTCCCACTTCAATTCCGTCTAGTATATGGAGTACTTCTACGAAGCTCAATGATGCTTTACTAAAGGCGGCCAATCTAAATTCTCTTAGAACCGGACAAATTCCAAGGAAATGGTCCAAAGTTTCTGTTTCTCTTAGGTTGCAAAGCTTACACATTTTTTCCGACTCATTCTCTTCAAAGTTATTGTAACCCAGGGATATCATTCCACTGCGAGCTTTAAATATCCAAGTAATATTTTCTGATGTGTATCGCTCATTAAGATAGAGATAGGCTTTGTTCGGGTCCAGGTATTTATATATTCTTTGTTGGCTTTCCGTTTTTCTGTGAATCCTATTTTGATAGAGGTTCAGTTTTAAGCTGTTTATAAGTTTCTTGGTAAAGTCATACCATAGGCTTGATGAAGGAAATGCTTCAGGCCATTGAATATCCATACTTGCAGCTAAGGATTTCAGTTCTTTTACCCAGAAGACATTTCTGCGTAATGCAATATTGGATAGCTGGTTTGTCAATCTAGCGCCCGAATGCTGAAACAGAGTTTTTCCTATATATTTTAAGTGCAGTCCCAGGGTATATATATGTGTATGTGTATATCAGGTTATGAACCGATATACAGGTTATGAACCGATTTGAACCATATTTGGCACAGTTGTTGGATATCATAACAAAATACTACGTGCCAAAATTCATTCAAATTGGATAAGAATTGCGCCCTCTAGAGGCTCAAGAAGTCAAGACCCAAGATCGGTTTATATGACAGCTATATAAGGTTATGGACCGATTTGAACCATACTTGGCACAGTTGTTGGATATCGTAACGAAACACGTTGTGCAAAATTTCATTCCAATCGGATAAGAATTGCGCACTCTAGAGGCTCAAGAAGTCAAAACCCCAGATCGGTGTATATGGCAGCTATATCAGGATATGGACCGATTTGAACCATACTTGGCACAGTTGTTGGATATTATAACAAAACACGTCGTGCAAAATTTCATTTCAATCGGATAAGAATTTTGCACTCTAGAGGCTCAAGAAGTCAAGACCCAAGATCGGTTTATATGGCAGCTATATCAGGTTATAAACCGATTTGAACCATACTTGGCACAGTTGTTGGATGTCATAACAAAACACGTCGTGCAAAATTTCATCCCAATCGGATAAGAATTGCGCACTCTAGAGGCTCAAGAAGTGAAGACCCAAGATCGGTTTATATGGCAGGTATATCAAAACATGGACCGATATGGCCCATTTACAATACCAACCGACCTACACTAATAGGAAGTATTTGTGCAAAATTTCAAGCGGCTAGCTTTACTCCTTCGGAAGTTAGCGTGCTTTCGACAGACAGACGGACGGACGGACGGACGGACGGACGGACGGACGGACGGACGGACGGACGGACGGACGGACAGACGGACGGACATGGCTAGATCGGCATAAAATTTCACGACGATCAAGAATATATATACTTTATGGGGTCTCAGACGAATATTTCGAGTAGTTACAATCAGAATGACGAAATTAGTATACCCCCCATCTTATGGTGGAGGGTATAAAAATATTATCCGATTTTGATGAAATTCGGGGCAGTGGATTGTGTTAGGCCCATCGACATCCTTCGATAATTTGACCCAGATCGGTCCAGATTTGGATATAGCTACCATATAGACCGATCCTTCGATTTAGGGTCTTAGGCCCATAAAAGCCACATTTATTATCCGATTTTACTGCAATTTGGGAGAGTGAGTTGTGTTAGGCCCATCGACTTCCTTCGTTAATTTTGCCTAGATCGGTCCAGATTTGGATATAGCTGCCATATAGACCGATCCTCCGATTTCGGGTCTTAGGCCCACAAAAGCCATATTTATTATCCGATTTTGATGAAATTCGAGACAGTGAATTGTGTTAGGCCCATCGGCATTCTTCGTCAATTTGATCCAGATCGGTACAGATTTGGATATAGCTGCCATATAGACCGATCCTCCGATTTAGGGTCTTAAGCCCATAAAAGCCACATTTATTATCCGATTTTGCTGAAGTTTGGGACAGTGAGTTGTCTTAAGCCCTTCGACATCTGTCTTCAATTTGGCACTGATCGGTTGAGATTTGGATATAGCTGCCATATAGACCGATTTCCTGATTTAAGGTTTTGGGCCCATAAAATGCTCATTTATATCCCGATGTCGCTGAAATTCGGGACAGTGAGTTAAGTTAAGCCCCTTGACATACTTTTGCAATATCGCACAGATCGGTCCAGATTTGGATATAGCTGCCATATAGACCAATATCTAGGTTTTAGGTTTTAGGGCCATAAAATACGCATTTATTGCCTGATGACGCTGAAATTTGAAACAGTGAGTTTAGTTAGGCTCTTCGACGTCCTTCTTCAATCGGTCTAGATTTGAATATAGCTGCCATATAGACCGATCTCTCGATTTAAGGTTTTGGGCCCATAAAAGAGGGACAGTGCTTTAAGTTAGGCTCTTCGACATTTTTATGCAACTTGGCCCAAATTGGTCCAGATTTGGAGTTGCCATGTAGACCGATATCTCGATTTAAAGTCTTGGCCCCATAAAATTCGCATTTATAATTTTATGGGGCAAAGTCTTATGTTAGGCTTTTCGACATCCGTGTCGTATATGGTTCAGATCGGTTTATTTTTAGATATATCTACTGTACTTATTAGTATTTGGTCCAAATCGGAACATATTTTAATATAACTGATATGGGACATATGTTATGAATTTTTCACCGAATTTTGATGAAAGGCGGTTTACATATATACCCGAGGTGGTGGGTATCCAAAGTTCGGCCCGGCCGAACTTAATGCCTTTTTACTTGTTTATATGCATGTTGTTGCTGCGACAGGCGATCTCCAGGGATCTTTGCCTTAAGATATGTTTTTATCAATCTCTCAAGAGTCTTCAACATAAAGGATGACAGACTAATAGGACGAAAATCTTTCGCTTTTGTGTGGTTTTTCCTGCTTTTGAAATGAAAATGACCTTAGTATCCCCTCATCCCACATATAACATTCTCATACAAGCAGAGTATATCTCCCTAAGCTGGGGAACCAGTCCATAAGACACAGCTTGCAATTCAACCGGTGATACATCATCAGGGCCTGGCGACTTAAAGGAGTCGAAACTTCTTATCGCCCAAAGGATTTTCGGCTCAGACACAATTTTCCTAATGGCCTCCGACGAATGCATATCAGTGACAACCTCTTTTCCGGGAAATCTGTATCAACGAGTAGTTCTAGTGTTGCCTCACTAGATATTGTCCAAACATTCTCTGACTTCTGGATATACCGCACCGTAATAGGTCTCGAGGACAGAAT